>NC_052504.1:4660494-4747286 GCF_014356525.2 Nilaparvata lugens
AGTTTTTTATAGATAAGATAACAGCATGAAATACATTGAATAAAGTATCTATTATTATGTAACTAATTGCTAGAGAAGTCGGTGGGCTGTTCTTATTCAGTTTTAAAAACAGTCTTTAAATATTCTGTTTATTAAATGATTTTCATGATTCAGCCTATAACTCAAAAATACGAGTATATAACCTAGAATACTAAAATATTAGAGTAATTTGACATTCGACTTCAATTCAACAAAACTGCACATGCTTATTCAAAATTTATTATAAATTATTATGAAAGTCATATTTTTTAGGTAAGAACGTGGGATGTGTTTATTGCAAAGAAATAAGGGAAGAAATTGAAGTGGCTCCTGCAGAGGTAATATTATTTTTATTAATACCACCCACATACATAACAAAATTTCTGCTTCTTATTGAAAGCGGTCCACTGTAATGTATTATCTCCATACAAGATAGATTTCGATTGTTTACAGCAAATTATGCATCAATTTCTTCATCATCAAACCCATCAATCATGGTTCTGGTTATAAATAGAAACATTATATTGAAGGCACAGAGAGCATAGACCGGGGACATCATTATAACCTTCTAATATACCACTGGGGTGTACCAGACATTTTTATTTGAGTTCTCTATCCTTTAAAAGTATTGGGATATTCCTATGTGAATTCAATTTGCATTATTCTGATGTATTTGCCCCATTGGCACTGACATTCAGTGTGCTGATGCTCAGTCAGCGAAGAAAACGGTCGCCTCTGGGCTGTGGTACACCTCTTATAATAATAATAATAATAATAATAATAATAATAATAATAGAATAGAATAGAATAGAAAAAACGTTTATTGAATAAATAAGCTACCTTAGGCGAACCTCAAAAAGGCTGCTTGACAAGGTACTATTATACAAAACATGTAAATTCAAATATAATTATACATATATCAGTGAACTTTATTTTTACTTGACAGTCAAATTCACTTATCAGTTTATTACACTGTCAAAATTACCGTACTTACAGAATTTACTTAACAGTTAAAATTATCATGATATTAATTAATGAATTGTTGGCTCAGCTCTCAAAAATCTAAAGAGTGTTATAATATATAGTCAACCTGAACTTACATACAAAAATAGAACAGAATGAATTACAACAATTCAATACATTAATAATGAGTTACATTATGTTACATCTAAAGTGTAATTATTCAACCAAATCTTTAAATTTCTTTTCAACAGGCGCATATTAACAAACTCAGCACAATTATCGGGTAAATCATTGAAAGTTCTTGGTACAATGTAGATTAAGGTGTTTCTGGCTAAATTATTCGAAGTAAATGGTACAACATACCTCTCATTCCTTAAATCATATCGATTAACTTTCATAACTAAATATTTTTTGCAGAAGTAATTTACTAAAATCAAAGTAAACAGAAATATACCTTTTATATTCAAAACCTTGCATCTATTCAGGAGGTTCTCATATGAAAATATCTCCCTGAGAATTGCTGACCAAACGTAAAATCTTCCTCTGTACCGAAGATATTCTCCTAAGATAAACATTGCTAGCAAATCCCCACCCTTGCAATCCATATCTCATAACAGACTCTCCCAAGGCTATATACATCATCCTCTTCACTTTATTAGGTATTAAATCTTTAATATAATACATTTTGGCCAATACCTGTTGAGTCTATTACAAAAATTTTTTTATATGGATATCCCAACGAAAATGACTGTCAACGGTCACTCCTAAATACTTATAATTATACAATTCGATATAAACTGACAATCTCTTGTACATATGAAAATATCTTGCTCCTGCAGTTGGAGACATTCACAGCAATGGTGCTTAATTTTGGGTTCCCTAATTCTTTTCATGTAGGATGAGGTTATATGTAGCACCTTGGTTTTGGTAAATTTATATTTAGACAATGTTATTATGAGACCATTTAGCTACGTATTGGTATCATGTGTAACCGGGTTTCGGCCACATCTAACGATTTATGAGAGGAAATCAACAAAAATATCATCTGCAAACATAGAAATCTTACAGTGAATCAAATATCTAGGTAAGTTCATTTGTGTAAAGTAAAAACACCAAAGGTCCCAGGACTGATCCTTGAGCATTCCCACATTTGAAGTCCTCCCTTGACTTAAATAGTTCCAATTTTAACAACAAATTTCTATTCTCCAGATAACTTTCAAATAACCTGAGTACAGTCCTCTTATAACAACACTAGATAGCTTTTGTAATAAAATTTATGATCTATAGTGTCGAATGCGTTGAAAATCTATAAAAAGACAAAGGTTATGAACATTATCCTTCAAGTTACCATGATATATAATTAGAAAATTTGACAACAATTTATTTTACCTAACCCTTTCATAAAACCATATGAAAATCATTGATGATATTATGCTTATGCAGGAATAAATTCATCCTCTCGGCAATATATTTTTCAAAAAATTTTTTCAAATATTGCTAATATGGCAATTGGCCTTAAATCTTAAAATTAGAGAATTCACCATTTTATGGATGGGTCGGACAACAGAAACTTTCATAAGGTCAGATATACTTTGGGATTTGATAATTCATTTATAAGCAATTGTAAAAATGAAACCATGTCATCTTCAAGAAAAATATCTTTTAACCTTATATTATCAAAACCAGGTGATTTATTTCTATCAATTTTTGCCAGTTCTCTACTCACAAATTACGCTGTACTAAAGGTAAATAGAAAACTACAATTGATAGAGATATCTTCTACATCACCTAACAAAAATTTAAATCCGCAAGAATGAATAATATCTTGAACATTAAAATAGAAACTCGGAGCGAACTCATTTACTATTCTTGTGTTTTTATATGAGACATATGCTTCATAATATATTTTCTATCGACTTACTCCCAACGGTTCCCAACAGGCCATTAACAAACCCCCATATTTTTCTCATATTACTCCTATGACTTTCGAATCTACGCTTGAAATAGAATTGTTTTTCTTTATTTATTTTTAAATTCAACCAATTCCTATATCTATTATATTCAATCCTATCAATATTTGAGGTTGTTCGTTTCCATTTTGAAGAGCATATCACGCTATTTATACAATTTAACAATCCCTATTCATCCAGACTTTCTTGAATTTAGAGACATGTCTTCAAAAATCATTAAAATTGAAGTGTAATACTTGAGCTGTTCATGTAAATTCCGTTGAATATTTTGGTTATTTCATTATAAATGGTAGTTGGATTATCTATAGACTGAAAAACCTGAAAATCAATGTTAACAGTTTTATTTTAACTTGATTTTCATTAATTGATTGAGTTCATTTCAAGCAATATCTTCAGCGGAAACATAACTTCCCAAAAGCTACATGGCTATCATAAAGTGATCAGATATACGAGTTTGAACTACACCAGACAATATATTTCATGGACACCTTAAACATAGAAATGGTCTAAACAAGCCCTGACAAAATGATCCCTATAAAATGCATTTGAAAAAACCATGTTCACATAATAAGTTCTCATATGATCTACTTACTATTGTAAGATAAATTTTTCTATATCAATATTTATGTCACCCCCAACATAACAGGATTCCCGTTTCTTTGCACATTTAATTGCACTTTCAATTCCTCTAGAGACTGGAGAATACTGTTATTAGGAGGCCTACACAAATATGAGATTGAAACTTTTACCGCAGTTCATTTCAAAACTCCTTCAATACACTCATAAGAAAGAGTAGAATAATTCATTAAAGTAAAGTCTAAATTTTTATCAACATAAAATGATATACCTCCTCCTTTCTGTTGAACCCTTAACTTAAAATACATATTGTATCCTTCTATATTAAATAGTGATACTTCATCTAATGATAATAATTGCTTTTGGAGCAATGGGGCCAGACGACACCTACAAATACTTGGGGTTTGGTTAGTCTGAGCAGATAGATCAGAGAGAAATGAAGCAGAAAATGAGGAATGCATATCTCAACAGAGGTCTGCTTAAATCTCACTTCAATGGAAAACCTGATTAAAGCCATAAATACTTATTGGTGCCTCTCTTGATTTATACATTTGGAGTGATCAGCTGGACTCAGACTGATATTGAGGAGCTCAAGAGATCAACAAGAGTCCTTCTCACAAAATTCAGAACATCACCCCAAAGCTGCAATTGAGAGACTGATACTCCCCAGGCATAAAGGTTGGCGGGGGCTGCTAGTCTTCAAGTGGTTGTGTGACAGACAGATGCATAGTATGAGAACTACTTTTTCACAAAGCAAGAGCATATTTATAAATAGTCAGAGAAGCAGACAAGAAATACACCCCTCTCAACTTATCAGAGCGAAACATTAATGCTGCCCAAAGTAGCAATGAAAGCGAGGCCCTGGAGCATTGGAGGAGGAAAAGTTGCATGGGAGGCATGCATTGCATTAGGAAAGCCTGATATGGATGCAGATCAATCGAATGCCTGGCTAAAGCATGGTGACTTGTTCATTGGAACAAAAGGCTTCATGGTGGCTATACAAGACCAAGTGATAGCCACCAAAAATTACAAAAAATATATAATAGTAGGCATAGTAAGAATTGAAGCTACTGATTGAAACGATTGAAGCTACCTTGAACGATGACCTTTGTAGACGCTGTGGTATGGCATCAGAGACAGTACAGCACATTGTATCTTCCTGCCAGTCAATGGTAGGCACTGAATACCTCAAGAGGCATAATGATGTTGCTGGCATACTGCACCAGACCTGGCATGAGGCATAAGTTGATTGTCGAGAAATCTCCTTACTATCAACATGCTCCAACTTCAATCCTAGAGAACAATAACCACAAGCTGTATTGGGACAGATCTGTGCTGACTGACAGAACGATTCCACATAACAGGCCAGATTTAATCCTGATGAATAAGCTGACCAGGATACAGTCTTAATAGATGTGGGCATTCCATGCTGCCATAACATGGAACACTACTACAGTGAAAAGATTACCAAGTATCCCCCTGGCAGCTGAGATAAAGGATATCTGGCATCAAGAGAAAGTGAAATCGTACCAGTCATAATATCTGCAGTTGGATTGAGGGGGAAAAAAGTGACTGCAAACCTAAGTCATCTGGGTGCCTTGAGAAACAAGATCTACTTGATGCAGAAGGCAGTGATGCTCACACTGTATCAATGGTAGGGCATTCTTAAACCAAGCAGCAGAATAATTCATCAAAGTCTTGTCATAGACCGATTTTGATGAAAAACTCACATAGTAATGTGATGAAAAATGAAAATAATAAAAATAATAATAATAATAAGTAATAATAATAATAACAATAGAATGGTGGTGTTGATTATAAGAGTTTTGGGTGGCATGAGACCCTCGTTTTTGGTCAACCTTAAAACCATTCAGGCTGGAGCTGAGAGAGCTGCTACTGCACTAGCAGGTCAAATGCAGAAGGCTGTCATCCTTGGTTCATTACGTCTACTCAGGGCAAACGATTTAATGGTAACGGACCCAGTATGATTGTTCACCACATGGACATGTGGAGCAATCACTCTGGTAAAATCGCTTGTCACTCTCCTTTGGGGGTCGGAGCCCAGGGGAAGAGAGTGGTCAAGCAAATCCTCAAACAGGATAATAATAATAATAATAGCTTTATTGACATTCATGAAATGAACAAAAGCCTCTCAATTGAGGTGATATTTGGTTGGCAGTTACTGAAAAACATCTAGAAATAACAAAATTTACAATACATTTACGAATTGTCCATGATTGTTTGCCACCTTCTCCGATCCCTGGCTGTTGTCGGCCACATATCTCCTACACGCTGAGCGATCTCGTCCCTCCATTTAATGGCTTGGCGTCCTCTCGTTCTTCTTCTGTCGCGCGGAATCCATTCAGTGCAGATCTTTGCCCAGCGTTCTGGTGCCATCCTCGCCACGTGTCCTGCCATTTCCATTTGACGAGATGCGCTTCCTTTCGAAGATATTCAATTCACACCTGTTGCAGAATCTGGGTGTTTCTGACTTGCTGATTCAACCGTAGACCAAGTATGCTCCTCGACATTTTCGTCTGGGTAGTCTCGAGTCTCCTATCTAGCTGCGATGTTACGACCAGGTCTGTGCGCCATATAAAATTGTCGGGTATATGTGCATTTCCTCAAGACTTCTGATTTCAAGCTGTTTGAGAAGTCACCTTTGAATATTTTTCTCAATGACCAATATTTTCTCCATCCTTTTTTATTCATTTTTTACCTCCTTCTCAGTTCGGTTATCAAAATATAGAAGCTGTCCTAAATATTCATACTCTCAACCTATTCTATATTGCCACATGCCACAATACTTCCTCCTTGTTGAAATTTGTCATCACTCTCGTTTTGCTCGCATTCAATTGAAGGCCCATCCTTTCACTGGCCTCTATCAATTCATTCAACATTTCCGTCATCTCCCCAGCACTTCCAGCGACCAAAATCACATCGTCAGCAAACAACCTCTTATAGTGTTATTTTAATGTAGGACATTTTTCAAGTTCAGCATACTATTTACCAAGTAGTGGATATTCGTTTTTTTTTCTTTAGAAACTTACTTTTACTTATAGTTTGTGTAAATAAGTTGACACTTGGCCCTCCATCCGAAGAAATTCAAATTCAAATTCAAATTCAAAATGTTTTTATTGCCGTGAACAAATAGATGTATTGACAAAGTCATCAGGTAAACATATACATTATACATACATTTCACGTAGGTACTCAAAACAGAGAAATACTATCACAGCCAACAGTCCCGCGTACTTAGTATCTTCACAGTTTATACAGTCATATTTCTAATTGGCAATAACAATATTATAATAGAGGTCAAATTTAACATGAAATATCAGCTGCCAACATCTCCTCAATCGAATAAAAAGCCCTATTTTGAATAGTTGGAAATTGCGTACCTGAACGATCTAGAGTTTTTATCACGGATACTTTCAGGCAGTTTATTAAATAATTTTATACCGATATATACATACATATTTTGTGTTTTGGAAAGTCGTACCCGTCCGGTATTTATTTGTTTACGCTCTCTTGTAAAGTGCTGATGTACATCGCATCTTAGATCGAATTGCCTCAGATTATCTTTGACAAATGTCAGAGCTTGCAGCATAAATATACAGGGCAGAGTCAATATGCCGTTTCTTTTAAAGAATGGCCTGCAGGAATCCATTCTACCAAGATTAAAAATGGTTCGCAGAGCTCTTTTCTGACACAAAATACGTCACTGGCACCACTTGCATTGCCCCACAATAGGGTGCCATACTGTAAATGAGAGTGGAAAAGAGCAAAATATGCCATCAACGTTAAACCAGCACTAGTATACAATTTCAACCTCTTCAATAAAAATATTACTCTGGATAGGCGACTGCAAAGAGCTTCAGTGTGGGTACTCCAAGTGAGTTTGGAATCAAGGTTAATCCCTAGTAGTTTTACTGATCTTTTTTCACAATTTCTACTCAAACCAAACAATATAGATTCTGTTTTGCTCTCGTTCACCATAAGCTTATTTGCAGAGAACCAAATATTGGCTCGGTTGGTCATAAATGTTGTGATAATTTTATTTATTTCAGAAGACTTATTTGAACACAGAAGCGTTGTGTCGTCTGCATAGAGAACAGTTTTATAAGGGATGTATGAGGTTAGATCATTCATATATTCTATAAACAAATTAACAGGTAGGATGTGTCCTTTCTATTGGTGTCTGAATCATTTTTATCCGACTTATAGTTATTTTTTAATTAATGATTATGTTCGTCAATGTCGAGACATTTGGATCAGAAAACATGAAATTTTCAACATGCTAGAAACTTTTTTGTTTCAAAAGATAAGTAGGTGGTGAAAGCTAGAAAGTTTCTCAGAAATAATTGAAATAATTTTTCCAATTCTCAAAAGTAGTCGGAAGATCGTATTTTGGCCTCCAAGGAATTTAAAGTTGGAAGAGCGGCTGCATGGTATGCATTGGGTACCAATTGTATGCTAAAGCTGGCAATTTACAAGATTATTTGTCTGAATTATTACTTTCCTTGCCCTATTACATAGGTAAGGAAAGTATTGCTTTCCGAAAAAAATTAAGGTACCCCAATTTCTAAATTTCTATACGTTTTAAGGTCCCCTGAGTCCAAAAAACTGGTTTTGGGTATGGTCTGTATGTGTGTGTGTGTGTGTGTGTGTGTGTGTGTGTGTGGTGTGTGGTGTGGTGTGTGTGTGTGTGTGTGTGGTGTGTGTGTGTGTGTGTGTGGTGTGTGTGGTTTGTGTGTGGTGTGTGTGTGTGTGGTGTGTGTGTGGGTGTGTGGTGTGTGTGTGTGTGTGTGTGTGTGTGTGTGTGTGTGTGTGTGTGTGTGTGTGTGTGTGGTGTGTGTGTGTGGGTGTGTGTGTTGTGGTGTGTGTGTGTGTGTGTGTGTGGGTTTGTAAAGCACAGAAGCGAGGACCTTTTACACACTCTGTACGGTAAAAGCGAGGACCTGGGCAGAAGCGAGGACCTGCGGCCAGGTCCTCGGTTCTACGTCCTCGCTTCTACTGTACAGAGTTTGTATGGAGTGTATCCGTGTGTATAAATGATCCCCTTTGAATCTAACAGATAGCGTTACCGTCGCCGCGCGACATACACTCCGTGTGTATAATTCAACTAAAGACAGTCCTCTTAGCTTGATTTTTACAGTATTGTTGGCTCACGGTTGTGCTAATGCCCACATTGTGTTCAGTTACATAGAAATGAATCTCTATTAAAATAATATAATCACGCATATTCTCTCATTCCAATGTAATAATATCTCCGTTTTCAAGATATTCATTATTTAAAAAGCAATACAACATCAATGAATCTATGACCTATAAATTTATAAGCTCTTGATTTAAAATGGAGGTACCAACATATTTGCTTTCAGGATTAACATTTTCAAATCACCCTTCATAAAAATTCTCTTGAAATATTGACACAGTTAAAATGCTGAATTGAAAGGAGCAGAAGTGTGTATATCAAGCTAAGAGGCATATCATGAGAAACCCACACCCTTATGAGCTTCCACAGTGCATACTCCAGAGAAGAGTAATGTAAAGGAGTACAGTTACTAAATTAAACTTCCAAATCAATCCGTATTTGTGCTCCATATCAAAAACCTGGAGACTGTGATCCATATCTTTCTATCCAGTAGAAAAGTTAACAAGTATTGGAACAAAAACGAGATACTTTTCCAGTCATTTGTCTCTTTGAGACCGCTTCTTAAAAAAAAAAATTGATGTGAGTTCTTGCGATTCCTTTTTTCTGTTGCTCAAATGAGCTCTGAACTTTTGAGTGGGTAATGAGAAGGTTGATGATGAGAGAATGACGACTACATACGAGTACTTTAAGTGACTTAAGTAACTTCATCGGTTTGGCATTGTGATATTAATGAGAAATCTAATTGATTTCAATCTTATTTTTTATTTAGCTAATTTTACTCTGAGTAGTGTAATCTATTTGCTGCTCAACACCTAATTTCATTATATTTTGTCATTATAAAAAATGAATGAAGCATGTGACTAATCTTCAGATTTTGTTGGATTTTACCAACGTTATTAGAATCATTCCTACTAGCTTGATATACATCGTGTGGGCTTCTGGTTTCATCACCGAACTAGGAAGTGACTTCCAATTTTGTAAGTTTCCATCTCAGAAATTTTCGGGAGCTCTACAATGAAATTCAGCATTATGAGATATATATATATAAATCTCTATATCTATAAAACGCTAAGCCCCGACAGACTGAAATCACACCACAGTCCAAACTACTGAGCCTACAAACTTGAAATTTTGCACAATTGTTCATGATAGCCTCAAAACATTTACTAAGAAAGGATTTTCAGGAATTTGCCCCCCTGAGGGAGCTGGGGCCCCCAAAAAATGTTGTACTTTTTTACCGCTAATTGCACAGCAAAGTCATGAGGAACTTTTTTGTTCAGCTACGAAAAAAAATTAGATCTATGCAGAAAAAATCCGACCAGGAGCAGATAGGGGTCCAGGAGAGGGCATTTTTTGAAAATTTTCATGTAAAATCACACTACAGCTCAAACTAATCGGCCTACAGACTTAACACTCTGCACAAATATTCTTCAAACAAGCTAGACGCGCACTAAGAACGGAATTTGAGATATTTTGCCTCTAAGGGTTTCAAAGGATGAAAAAGGATCCTATTTAGTAAGGTTATGAACATGGTAAGGTGAATTCCATATGGAACTGAGATAATTGACACATGATATTCTAACATTTGTTGTAATCATTGGAAAGCTTAAAATAATTTTATCAATCAGCTGATCGAATTTAATTTTCTGTGGATTGAAAGCGCTAGCTTGCCACGTGTTTGTTCCATTGTTACATTCCGATTAGAACAGAGCACAGAGATTTTCTTTGGTTAGGAGTTTGTTCATAATTCTTTTTTCAAATTCAAATTTTATTGGAAACAAAGATCACATTGAAAAATTTCTCAATAGACAACAAGATTACAAAAATGAGATGTCAAACATAAACCTAAATTTATTTGTAGCACGGCCAGAAAAAGACAAACTTGAGTACGGTACTAGCCGTGAGTTCATTCAATGTAAATTATATTTTTGTGTTAATATTTTGTGAACAAAAAGTACGAGTTGATGTGAGATATGAGTAATTTCTTATATTTGATCTAAATGGTTATTCATATTGTAGTAGTCGGGGTCACTTCAATCAAAGTTTTTTATTTTGTAGCTAATAAATTTCATACGTATTGATTGTCCATAGGTAATGTATTCAGTGTCCATAATGGAAGTGATTGAATTACTCAAAATTAATGGCTTGATGGTCCTTCATAGAATTTATAGTATTCCTGGTGATTCAGCCTGTCTTTTTTCAGCGTTGACTATTAATAATAAAGCTTTATTTACAACTAGCTTACCTGGTGAACTTCGTACCGCCAAAAAGTCAATGTATCTCATGTCACACTTTACGTTATTTGGTGAATCATGTAATGTATCTGACAATCAATATTTCCATTTACACCTGAATACGGACTTCCTATGTGCTTAGTCATGCAGCATTCATTATTCCCAAAACATATTCTTCTCAATCAATTGGTAGAAATATCTATCAGTAAAGTGTTGAATTAAAAAAAATATATAGGTTAAATCAGTGTTTCAAAGATGAATTCAATGTTTTCATAGTTGTTGATTGTCAATAGATGGTCCAGGAAGTATGCGATGTACAATGAATCAAACAGAATTACATATTCTTTCCATCTTCCATTTTAGGATGAATATAAGCTGAGCTAAATTTGAAAAAAAAATGTAAATTATTCTGCCATTTATGAATGCAATATGAACAACTCTCTTCCATGAGGTGAATAATTTTTTTCCAACATTTTCCGGTTACTAATTGATAGGGGAGTGATAATTATTTGTATAGGTCTTCTAAGGAACCATTATCTACAGCTGGTATCAATCAACTACACTTTAACTCCAAACTACCGTTGTAATACCAGTCTGTAGCCTATACAATTTATCATAGGGTGACGTGTTTATCACAGCTGTAACTTAATGCTAAATCATAGGCCTATTATCCCAAAATGATCTTGAATCATGATCATCTTTCCGTTCTTCGAAAGCCGCTAGGCCGACAATTTCGAAAACATAGGTCTGTAAAATGGATTAATAAATAAGCATTATTAGCCACCCTATTAAAATTTCTGGTCAGAAATCATCCCCAATATTCACTCAACATATTCCCAAAGTTTCATGCCGTTATGTCAAGTATTTTTCAAGTCATAGGGAACAAACACACAGATATATATATATATATATATATATATATAATATATATATATATATATATATATATAGATAGAAGATATCATTCGGCTCAAACAAAAGCCTCTCTAAATGGAGGTAGAATGATAAGGTTGAAAACTTTCAGTTCTGTTGTTTTAACATTTTGTTTACAAATCACTTTCAAAAAGTTCATGTAGTACCTACTATTGTGTTTGAGACACTTCTGGCGCTATCATAGTTTCACAACTATTCTGTTCCACACTCCTATCTCTTGCAGTTGTTAACCATATCTATAATAAAAATAATAAAGAGTTGGCTTATACACGTACGGGATAGGAAAGTTATGTTTGACCGCATCATCACGTCTGAACTATAGGACCAATTAACTTGAAATTTTGCATATAGGCTAGATTCTTAATTAACCAAGGATTGTTTAATTAAGGCCTATTTTCAATTCTTCAAGATTTCATTACGTCAAGTTTTCAGATTATCAAGATTGAAAATAAATCCTTGCGAAGCACGGGTTCCTGCTAGTATATAATATATATATATTATATATATATATATATTATATATATATATATATATATATATATATATATATATATATATATATATATTATTTATTTATTGAAACAATATACTTCCAAGCTATATTAAGCCCTGTCTAGGATATATTATGTGCTTTGTTGCATATGAATAAGTGATAAATGACATATATACAAAATTAATAATTGTTGGAGTTTCTAGATTCTCGGTTTTATAAAATGAGATAAGTTTTAAACTTTAAAAGCAATTTCGATTGGAAAGAGTTCACAGTGTTCGCTTCTTTGATTGGAGAAAAATAATTCAACTGAAACTAAAGTCTTCATTTCTTTTCGCTTTATTTACTCATCCTTTATATTTAATATGAATTTTTTGTGTTCCATTTTATTGCCAGTCAACAATTATTATTTTTTTCCAAATATTTATTGCCAAAATCATTAAACAAATTTTACAAATGTGAAAAATATAAAAATTTTCATATAGACTACAATACATTGCATTGCAAAAACTTAAAATTAAAATATTCCATTTAAAAATCGATTATAATATTATCATTGGCGTTACCAGCAAAACTAAGTAGTTTGAGCGATGGCAACGAGTAATCAGTCGGCTATAATTAGTGGCTTGAGATTCAGTCGAAAATAGAAGAAATATAATAAAGAAAAAAGAAACATATGGAATGTATGAAAAACTAGAAAAAAAATAAAATTTCAATCCGAAAAAAAGAAGTACTAAGAGTGAAATAGGGAATTAGGGTTGTTGGTAAGGAAATAGGGGAGTGAATTATGAAATTAGTTTGATTGAAGATCGCTGAAATAATCAAGATTTTCATTGGACCACAACATTTTTTTAATGTTCTTATAGGTAGTCTAATTTGATAAATATCCGTTGTTATGAGTATATATTATTCGAGCTTTCAACATGTTCGACAGTCGTCAGGATGTCTACAAATGAAGTTCACTTCCCCCTATAGCAAAGGTCGTTGCTGAGTTTTTCTCCACATAAATTGACGGTTCGTTGAACATATCGATGTCCATTGAATGAGAGGGTAAATGAGAGAGAGAGAGAAGAGAGAGAGAGAGAGAGAGAGAGAGAGAGAGAGAGAGAGAGAGGAGAGAGAGAGAGAGTGATTACGTTGTGATATTACACTGGTGATATTCTGCTGGTATTGTTTATAATAAATATATAATATTATTGTAAAACTCTTCAGTCACTGGATTACTATGATTCATCAAGTGATAAGGCCTAGGCCTACTATTATTTCTAACACGGGTACTATTAGATCACCTTCATTAGTGGAGGACGAGAGGGAATGGTGCTATTGAGGTTGATGGATTTAATTTCAAAAGGGATCGCATTATGGTTGATGGTAGAATCTCGTGGAGATGTCTCAGCATTGGCTGTCCGGTAAATTTGAAGACAAATTCGGGCATAAATAAAGTATTAGATACAATCGGACAGCACAATCATCCGGCTCCAGATTTGGATCCTGCGAGTGACAATTCAAAGAGTGAATTAGCTTCAGAATTTATTTCAAAATCTCCAAAAACTCCTAGAAATAACAGAAGTTCACTTTCATCACCTATGACTTGTGATATTAGATTCACGATTTCATTTGAAGACTGCATCATGACTGTGCATTCTTTCTACTTCTAGTTGAGTTGCAACGCCTCAGCATTTTCCGCTTTTGTATGGCTGCTTACACACACGCAATATCGCTACAACGCGCCAAGCAGAACAGTATTATTATTCTCCAAATATACTTCATCATGAGAAACTGGTGCCGTTGACTCAACTCCCGCCAATAATCACACTAACTCTCTCACCCTATCACTCTCTCTTTTGATTTTCTGTTCATTTTTTAATTTTCATAATAATCTCTATTTAGTTATTCATATTATTTATTTGTATAAAATGTAAAGGGGGTTGTGTGGCAGAGAGGACCTGGGGTCCCAACTCTGCCCTTAATAAAGGCAATCAATCAATCTCTCTCTTTTTCTCAATCACTCTCTTTCTCTCTCTCTCTTTTTACTTTTACAAATTAAACTTGTTACTTTTTTACAAATTTCTTTTTCATATCATATACAGTTCAATAATTATTTTCTTAGTCTATATTATGTAAATTCATCTATAATTTTGCTGTATTGTAAGCTATTGTATATAAGTGTATAAGCCAGTTTATTGTAATCTACATAAATAAAGTACTCAATCAATCAATCAATCTCTCTCTCTCTCTCATTTACCCTCTCTTCCTCTCTCTGAGTGAGAGAGATATTTTGATATTCATGTAAGTTGTAGTACATATAGATATATAAATATATGTGTACAAGCCAGTATATTTTGTTATCTGCATAAAAAAGCAATCAATCCATCTCTCTCATTTGGTAGAGAGTTAATGGGAAGGATATTCTGAGTTCAAAGAATGGACATTGATGTGTTCAAAGCTCCGTCAATTTATAAAGATGCACAACAATATTATCTATGATAATTCCAAATTGTTTACTTTTTTCATAATTTTATTAAACAATTCAATAATTATTATTTTGGTCTATATTATGTAAATTTATCTAAAACTTTGCTGTATAATAAGCGATTGTATATAAGTGTATAAGCCAGTATTACAATATTATTGTAATCCACATGAATAAAGAACTAAATCAATCAATCACTCCCTCGTACACTTTACTGATCTCTCACTCTTTCTCTCTCTCTTCTCTCTCTCTCTCTCTCTCTCTCTCTCTCTCTCTCTCTCTCTCTCTCTCTCTCTCCTAAGTCACATTGTGTTTTCCACGTATCTTCCCATCTTCAAAAACGATTACATGCACATTGCACACTTGCTTGGAGTTGATGAGTGGTCAGTCCTTATCGCCTAATTCTAAACCATCAGATTTATTTTCTTTCCATAGTGTATTTTAGTTGAATACATAAGGTTCACTTTCCTTTATTATCATTGATTCAGTGTACAGTCCAAGTTATTGCATTAATTATATTCTATTTAGTCTTACATCTCTATTTTTGCGTGAATTATATTGTGTATATAATTTCTGTGTTATATTATACAGAATATCATTATATTCTGTATTATTATTATTTTTATGCTACTTATAATTTCTGATGTAAAATATTTTGTTTTTTTGTGTAATGGGTCTGTCTAGACCTAGCACAAAATAAAAACAATCAATCCATCAATCTCTCTCTCTTTAATGAAATTAACTCTTTTTCTCTCTCAAGATTAATCTCATGCTAGAAGTATTTAATATTCATTTCCTTATTTTTCTCATCTTGCTTATAAGGTTTTTAGCCATATATTGTTATTTTTTCTTTGATTCTTCGATCATTATAATTTTATCATTCCGTCATAAACTTTTTATTTATTTTATTATGAGATAGAGCGCTCTACCAGATCTCAGATTGTAGAGCACAAAACTACGCCCAGAGGGATTTTGAATTATACATCTAAATGATAACAATCGGAATATATTGTTGATCAAAATCTAAAATTCTTCAAAATTGATTTTTTCTTCAAATTTCACTCATTTTTGAAAAATCATAACTCAGTACTCATTTGAGATAGAGAGTTCCGAATGATCTCATTTTATTCATAATTCTGTAATCAAAAAAAAGGTGACAGCAAATTTTTCTGCCCGATCACGAGATTTGGCAGAAATAGCAGAAAACTGGAAAATGAGCTGAAATTACGAGGTTTTTGGGCCACTCTGTATCTAGCACAAGGAAATTTTGCATGAAGAAATTGGTTCTGGACTTCTTTTATGTACCCAAATAATATATTAAAAAATCAGAACTACAATATAAATTGCATGCACCAATGTATATAGTGACTGGACTATATAGAGTTTTTCGATATATATGAGGGTTCTTGAGATAGATTAATTATTGGAAGTTGGAATTGGAGGAAATTTTGTTTCAGCATTTTTGAATTTCTCATTCAATTTAGCATTGCGATTTCAACGTTTTCAAATGGAAAGAATGTGTTTTTTCCGAAGTATAATGATAGTTAGTTCTATTACACGCGTTTTGCAATATTAATTATCATCAAATTCTTTGAATAGAAATTCAGTTTAAAACAGGTTATACGTTTTGAAGTATTTTTATGACTTATGTAATAGGAATTAATGCTATTAAATTCATGACATAGTAATTATATATTATGATTTAAATAAATTGGAGATAAGCTATTCGATCGATGATAATAGTTTTTGTTCCCTTTGTTCCTTTTGTTCTAGGAGTCTCATAAAATCAGAGTTTGCATTTCTTGGGATGAAATTTGAAAATAAAACACATCTTATTATGTTATTCAGCAAAACCTTGTAATAAGTTATTGTTGAATGCTGAAGCCTAGTATTTTAGAAACCACTTCTACTGAAAATATTATATAAATTTTCTCTAATTAATTATAATATACTGAGGTTTATAGTTTTGTGTTACGCTTTCAGAGTTGGATTTTTTCAAAACCTTCATATTTTATTATAATGAGTAATTCCATAATATTTTATACTAGAATACTGATACCTGATATGTGGATGGCAAATTTTAAATATAATCTCAGAAGCAACTTATGTTAACAATTATTATATAAATTGAGGTATATTGGATTGTGTTACGGATCTGATCAAGGGAACTGCATAAATAAAGACCTTCATATTCTACTATTGTGAATAATTTTGAAATATCTTTAAATCAATGTTTCATGTTTGAAGTTTGGATAACCATAGTCATAATATACTTTTATCATAGTCAATAATAAAAAACCTTCGTTAGTTGATTGTATGTACCGGTTAATGCTTTTTAGGTTGAATTTCAATTCAAGTTGAACAAATTTAAATAAAGACCTTATTTTGCTACTATGCAATATATTATTATCAAAAGTTTGATCTGCTAAGAACCTTTGGAAATGATATCATGAATATTATTTATGATTATTTGATTAATTGTATATTAAGGATAACTGAGTTGAGTTAAGGGCTTGGAATTGAAAATGCTTACCCAAGTCCTCATATTACGTTATCATGATTAGTTTTAATATGAATTATGATCGATTTGTGAAGATATATTAATCAAGCTCCATCAAAATTTATAATGCATTCAAAACTCTACATTTTTGTTAATTAAATATAAAGTATTTAGTTGGATTACCTTTGCGGGAAGCTAGAATTCCATCTTACTAACCTATCATCTTAATTGATTGAGAAATATTTTTGGAGATACAGTACTATTATTTATTGTAAGAGAGATACTGTAGTGATTTTTTCATAATATTCCAGAATAATATCAGGGTAACTTACCAATAAGTTGTCTTATAATAAAGGTTTTGCATCACGTTACCGTTTCAAACGTAGAGGTTTCTGTTTCAATTCCTTTTATAATTAGTATAATCGATGATTTCTATGCTGATTGTTTTCTGAGATGTTAGAAGATTTTCACATGAGTCATTATTTTTGATTGTTATATGAGTGTTATGAGTAATCAGAGTGAGTGTCTGAATTTAAATGGTTATACTGTTATTTGCCTACCTGACGAGAATTTTCATGAGAGGGGAGAAGAATGATGAAGGGATGTTATGAGGAGGAGGAGGAGGAGAAGGAGGAGGAGAAAACAACATAATATTGCAAAAGCGTCTCCTATTACTATGAACTCAGCATTTCTATCATTATTTTGTTGGAGCTCTATCGTTTTGGTCTCTCGAATGCACTCAGACTGTCTCTCTCTCTCGAACCTTCCACTCAGTCCAACACCCTCTCTTCAATTCTTATTGACTCTCTCCAACACACTCCCTCTATCTCACTTACTCCCTCCTCTCTCTCACTCTGACACTCCCGGCTTCTCTCACTCTATCATTCGCTCTCTCTTCTATTACTGTATCACTCTCTCTCACTCTCTCACACTGTATCTCACTCACTCTCTCTCTCTATCATACTCTCTCACACTCTCTCTCTCTCTTATCCAGAGTCTTCCCTCCATAATATTCAATTCGATGAATCACTGATTTCAAACAGAACGTTCGTATTATTATTTTCATTCAAAGAGACAATAGCATTCGAAATAGATTTAGCCAACTCTGCATACATCTCTTTCAACTTTCTTTCCGCGCCACCTCCTCCTCTTTCTTATTTCACTCATCTAAACCACGGAGGAGCGAACACGGTTGTTTCCTTCTTCTGTCTCTAAACTATGTAACTATCCTTCAACGTATAGGATATACTGACAGATCCAAGTGAATCACACTCCTCTTCATGGTTCTCTCTCTTCTTATGTTTTTCCTTTCCTCTTCACCTTTTTATTCTCTTTTTTCACTTCTTTGTTGACCTTTTTCATTATATATTTTCCTTTTCTCTAATTCACTTCTACTCTTTTTTCCACTTTCATATTTCCAGTGTAGTGTTAGTGAAAATCATATACTTGATAACCTTTTCCAAGAATGGACGGTTTAAACTTGGCCGATATATGTAGATACAGAACAATATTGTACTATCGAATTCAAATTGCATTTCATCTCCAGATCGTTCATTTAGGTTTCAAATTGTACTGTGAAGAATTGATTGAAGTTATTCATTCAGTTTTCAGTGCGTTTTTCAATTTCTCAAGTCGATTGAAAATTGAAAGCGAATTATATCATTGTTTTCGCGTTCTATACATAATTGATACATTAAATTTCAAAGAATTAGACTGTAATACGGTGATAGAGTAATTCCCATAATATCTGAATCATGCATTTGTGGGAAATTACCACTAAAAAGCAGAAATATGATCACTCTCAAGCAAATTATAACAGACTGGAAGCTTGGCGAATTGAAAACTTGACGGACTAGGAAAAGTCTATGCTGTAATCATTCTCGATAAATTGAGAATCTTCATGCATAATTTCAAGTCAATCAGACGGACAGTAGTTCTGACTTGATGATGCGTCATTCGTGTATTTCTTATAACAATAATATTTTTGTCTTTTTTTCTCTAGGGCTACTTTCAATATAAATAAAAATATAAATCACAGTACCCTTTTTAATTATTTTCTATTTTGAAATTTCAACGTCCGATGCATGTTGTAGCAAAATAATTCTGAAAATAGGTTACTGATATTTATATTTTTATTTATAATAATATTGTTATTGTAATAGATATAATTGCATATTGCTAAATACTGCATGATTGCAATATATATAGTCTATAATTTATTATAAATGTTAATATTATAGTCATTTTTCAACTCAGAAATCGAAAAGCATTAATATGCAATTTCAAATGACAAAAGTTTGTTGGCTTAATTATCAGTTCAACTGATTGGGTTACAATCATCATCATTTTGTTCAACTATTGATAGAAGTTCAAGTATAGCATACACTATTGTTATTTTTAACGGCACAAGAGTAAAACTTGATTTGATTAAAAAATAATGGATGCTACCTTCAAACTGAATTATTAGATGATGGTATAATGATAATTAAGCCGTAGGTCCTGGCTGCCTGAAAAAGCTCGTTAGGTTATGTCAGAGGCCCTGGAAATTGATCAGCTGCGACCTGAAAACTCTGTCACCAGACCTGAGCCAGTCAGGTCACTTGATATTATTATTATTAATAGAGGATTATGATCTTTCAATATTAGTAATTATCAATACGAATGGGGTGGTTTCTGGGAGCATGAAATAAAAAATAAAGACTTTGTCAACAAAATTCATTTTATTACCTCAAGTCATTATATTATATTCAATATTATAATGATCATTTTATTTTTGAAGTAAATGAAGGGTACTGACTTGAAAGTTAAAAAATATTGAGTAGCCCTTGAAAAATACCATATGGAAATTTGAATAATATATAATAATGTTTATAAATGAATATTTCTCAATAAACAAAAGTTTTGTAATAATTGTTAGCATTTCAAATGTATAATTGTTGATAAACAATGTAGAAGGCTTGTGAGCGATTTCAAATGAAAGAAATAAAAACAATCGACAGTTGCTCTACATAATTCAACAGGAACAGAATCCACTTATGCAGGGGAGCGAAGTAAAAATTCATTTTTTGTTTAAACATAATAGATAAATGACATAGATACGACTAATTGAGAAAATGATAAATGGCTGTTCATTACAGTTTACTGGATATAGTCATCACTTGGAATACACATTCAAAATACATCGAGATACGTCAGATAGTACAAATAGATTGTCGAGATTCACAAAATATATTTCTTTGAATATGTTTATATATACAGCTCTATACTAATGTATTCCTTAATATTAACTGTGAAAAATATTACAAAAAGCTATGTTATCGGAATATGATACATTAACAATATTTATTACTATATGTTTTAAATTGCTCGCAATAGTGAAATTCTGTTTTTAAAAACACTTGAAAATTGCATCGTTTTGATAATTTTGAAATGAATGGATGGTACTTTCTTGAGAGTTCAAGAATATTGAGCAGCCCTTCAAAAATGCGATGTACTGCTTTCAATAATATAATGTAAGAATAAGCTCATTTCTAAATGAACACAAATCTTGTAAGAAACGTTGGTATTATCGTGCATAAATTGTTGAAAGCTTATTTGAAAGTATATGTAAGTGATTTCAAGTGAAAGGAATAAAAATCAGTCTACAGTGGCTCTACATAATTATTCAGCAAAGAACAGAATCCACTGATGCAGGGAAACAAAATTAAAATGTATTTCTTGTTTGAACATAATTGATAAATATCTTCATAGATATGACCAGTTAGGAAAATGATATAATATATGGTTGTTCATTACGGTTCACTGGATAAATTTATCACTTGGAATACACATAAAAAATACATCGAGATACCACAGAGAGTACAGATTGTTAAAATTTACAAAATGAATTTTTATGAACTATACAGTTCTATACTGATATATTTTCTAATATTAGACGTGGAAAACTATTAACGGAGTATAAAACATTATATATTAGTCACAAGAAGTTATGAAATTGTCCACAATAGCACAATTTTGATTTTGAACACACTTGGATATCAAGTAGCCCTTCAAAAATGCTATATACCAATTCTTATGAATTATTAAAATAATTATAGATTAACACTAGTCTTTTAAAAAACGTAAGGATTCATATGGTCTATGAATGAGTTTGAAGAGGAAATTCTTGGCTGAAGATCAATCAGATCAAATTAAATTCACATTTTTCGCTCTTATATAATTCCTAGCGTAATCTTTTATGTTTTTCCAATTCCTATTTTTTAAAGCTTCTTTATGTTTTGCAATACATTCTTCAATCTGTGCCTTCCCAGGCAAATTCCCAACCAGAATATATTCTCCCAATTCTTTAAAAACAGCTTCTCGCTCTTCAGTTTCCCAATGGTTTTTTTTCAACTTTCACTCTCTTCTTTGGGGGAGGATTGGTATCCATCTCACTCATCTCTTCTCGATCAGCATCATTTATCCACCCTTCTGGCACTTCATCATTGATCATTCCATCTGTCATTTGATCTTCAACTGCCGTACTAGATTTTTGCTGTATATTAAGAAGAAATTTCGCTACCCTCGCCTTTTGAATCGTTTCTTGGGGCAGACGGTAGTGTTGCTTATGGGTAGCAACACTGTGCCCCAAGAAACTAGCCAGCTCTTCTACTTGTTCTCTCGTTAAGCCACAGGCAGCTGCGAGAGTGGCTGCTTCTTTACGCATGGAGGTTGTTGTGACTCTTTCCGGGTATTTTGTCCCAGCTCTATTTCTCATTTCCCTTATTACATCGGAGCATCGATAATACGAGTTGGGAGTGCCGGGTACCGCGAATAGGAACTTGTTCTCGGGCTTCACCCCACAAATATTTCTCAAACTTATCATCAAATCTATCATCTCTACCATAGTCTCGGAGAGCAGGATGGGGATCTTAGATTCCTGCTTTCGAGTCTGGTAAACTTGGTGAGGAGTGACTTTTCGTCCTCAGTCAAGCAGTCTAGCACTCCTTGGTGAGGAGGCTCACGCGTTTTGTTAACATAGTAATCGATAGTGACGCTGTGAGCGTCTCCAGCTCTCTTACGATTGAATATTGTGATGCTGGCCAGCGCCACTTTCACCAGAGCCTTATAAGTTTGTGCGTTGGCTTCTCTTTCAAATTATCAACGGCTGCCTCTCTTTCTTTCTGTAGGAAATCTCCCAGAATTCTCATGTCATTCGAGTTCGGCAGCATTGCTCCTTTATTGTACCTCCCCTCATTGATACTGAGTATGGCTTTGTTCGAAATCTGCCTACTCCAGTCCGCCTTGTAAAGCTCTAAGAAGCCACCCAAATCCTTTTCTCTTAAATTGTCACCATTACGGATACAGATTTTTTTCACAATCATGGCGCAATTTTGGATTGCTTCACCGGTTTTTTTGGCCAATGTTGGCTTATCGAATCTGTTCGTACTTGGATCAAATTGCCCAAGAATTTTCGTCGCATTAACGACCTTATCATATCCTTGGGGATTGAATATAGATTCAATCCCTTCTACCTCGTGATACTCTCTTTTCAGCACTACCAAAAACCATCCCAAATCTCTCAGTTTATTCCTCACAATCTCCTTAAACTGTGGTAAATGCTCAAGCTTTTCTACCAGTTCAACCCCATACTTCAAAACTATCTGATTAGCTTCAATCTCTTCCAGTGCATTATCCTTCCTCATCCCATTAAATACTCTCCTTTTTAATACTTCAATGTACCTTTGATTCCCGTGAATGGGTAACCTCTGATTCCCGTGAATGCTTCAACCCTCTTCTGTGACGTTTGTCAATGGTTTTGGACGACCTTTTTTCTTCGCACACTTTTCTATGTCTATACATGTTTTTTTTCATCAGTATAACATTGCACACAGGGCACGGAGATAATTCTGATAATTCAACACTTTCTTTTTTTCGTTGTTTTGGCATGATATGCCCACTTTTGTTTTCAACGATGTGACAAAAATTGATGAAGTTGCCAGTATTTCTGAGTGTTTCAATTATTGACTTCCTCCTGGCATCGTTTGGAGGAAGCGCGGAAAATGATTTAACTGCACTCTCCTGCTTGTGCAGGGACATTAAGTGCCGAGGCAGCTTAGACACCATTTTCTTGCAATAGGGACAGCAGAAACGTTTGTCCCATCTACGTTTTGTACCACATGCTGTGGACGATACGGTTATTTCACTTGTGTCTTCAATTGGAATGTGTGATGTTTTTTCCAATCTACTCGCTTCTCTTCCTTCTTTCTCCAAATGATCATTATTGATAATCACATGTTTCTCTGTTTCAGTTGTTCCTTCTTCTTTTTCTCCCTCGTCTTCATTATCATCTTCTTCCTCTGTTTCTTCTCCTTTTCCTCCCTTATCATCAATATAATCATCATCATCATCATCATCTTTTTCTCTTTCTTCTTCTTCTTCTTTTTCTTCTGTTTCTTCGTTATCTTTGTCGTTGTCGTTGCTTGTTGATGGATTTTCAACGGAATGGACTCGTCTTGTTGATCGACCTCTCCTTTTCAGTTCCTTGACCTCTCTTGCTTTCCCATCTTCTCCTTTGGCGCTTGGATATTCTATAAAATTCAAACATGAAAGATGTATACAACCTTAAAAATAGTATATTAGGATTGATGTATCGAATTTCAGTGGAGAAGTACATATAAGGCCAACTTGAAGGTCGAAACCCTCAACACTCATAACTTTTGAAAAACATTATCGTATCCTTTCGTACAAAAGCACTTGTTCTCAGCCCTTCAAAGCTAGAATCAAGAAAAATATGGGTTGGAAATTGGAATACACTCAGATATAGATTTCTCATTTCTCAACGAACTTTACCATTATGAATGATTATAAACCTCCTTAGCGGTTAAAAATAATGAACTATATTGTACGAAGTAATCCAAACAACTTTTCAAAGGTTTTGAGTGCTGAAAATGTTGATACCTGAGAGACCATGCTCACTAAAATATTGAATTTTGATACACCAAACTGGTGACTATGATAGAGCATGATTTTGGGACCCAATACACTCGTGAGAGAGCACAATTCAAATTCAAAGAAGCTCCTGAGTGTGGTCTGTACAAAAAATGTTGAGAGTATTTCAATTATATCAGTTTTTCAAGAATAAGTCAATTTTTGAGGAAATCGAAGGTTGAAGGGATTTCAGTATCAAATCAATTACATCTTCCGAGCTACACTTTTTTAATTTATTATTCAAAAATCCTCTGGTCGTAATTTTTTACTGTACAACCTGAAACCAGGTAGACCTTACTATCTCAAATATTGAGAAACAAATGTTAACCATTAATGATCATTTGTAGAAAAATGAAGGAGAAGCGAGAAGATATGAGGAAACATCACCTATTTCAATTGAAGACCATTCTGTAGAAATGGTTGGATCAAACAACGATTCGATAACTGTCACCGAGGAGGAATTGACTCATGATTCTTCATACAATTCCAATAGACTTTTGGATACAGTGACGCCCGTGGCAGGAGACACAGGTGAAATAACCGTATGGTCCACAGCGGGTGATACAAAACGTAGATGGGACAAACGTTTCTGCTGTCCCGATTGCAAGAAAATGGTTTTCAAGCTGCCTCGGCACTTTGATATCTCTACACAAGCAGGAGAGTGCAGTTATCATTGTCCGCGCTTCCTCCAAACGATGCTTGGAGGAAGTCAAGAATTGAAACACTCAGAAATACTGGCAACTTCATCAATTTCAGTGATATCGTTGAAAACAAAAGTGGGCATATCATGCCAAAACAATGAAAAAAAGGAAGTGTAGAATTGTCAGAGTTATCGCCGTGCCCTGATGTGTGCAATGTTATATTGATGAAGAAAAACATGTATAGACATATAAAAGTGTGCGAAGAAGAAAGGTCGTACAAGAGCATTGACAAACGTCACAGAAGAGGGTTGAAGCATGTCGCTCACATGATTGTCATTCATGAGAATCAAAAGTACATTGAAATATTGAAAAGAAGAATATTTAATGGATGAGGGAGGATGATGCACTGAAAGAAATTGAAGTTGATCAGACAATTTTAAAGTATGGTGCTGAGCTGGTAGAGAAACTTGAGCATTTACCAAAGTTCAAAGAAATAGTGAGGAATAAACTGAGAGACTTGGGTAGATTTCTAGTTGTGCTCAAAAGCGCAACGTATCACGCTCAAAAGGGTATAACGTAGGAGTAATTGAATCAATATTTCATCCCGAAGGATATGATTAAGTCCTAAAAGCAAAGAAAATTCTTTGGCAATTCGATCCAAGCACGATCCGATTCCATAAGCCAACATTGTTCATAAAAGCGGCAAAGCAATTCAAAATTGCGCCATGATTGTGAGAAAGAGCTGTATCCGTAATGGTGTCGAATTGAAAAAAAAAGGACTTGGATGGCTTCTTAGAGTTTTACAAGGCGGACTGGAGTAGGCAGTTCCCAAAAAAAGCAGTACTCAGTATTAATGAGGTGAGGTATAATAAAAGGGCAATGCTGCCGAATTCGAATGACATGAGAGTTTTGGGAGATTTCTCACTGAAAGAAAGAGAGGCAGCGGTTGTGAATTTGAAAAGAGAAGAAAACGCTCAAACTTACAAGGCTCTGGCAATGTGGCTCAGCTGCCTGTGACTTAACGAAAAAGCAAGTAGAAGAGCTGGCTAGTTTCTTGGGGCACAGTGTTGCTACCCACAAGCAACACTACCGCCTGCCCCAAGAAACTATTCAAAAGGCGAGGGTGGCGAAATTTCTTCTTAATATACTGTACAGCAAAAATCTAGTAAGACGCTGAAGGTCAAATGGCTGATAGAATGATCGATAATGAAGCGCCAAAAGGATGGATATATATGATGCTGATCGAGAAGAGATGAGTGAGATGGATGCCGATCCTCCCCCAAAGAAGAGAGTGAAAGATGTAAAAACCATTGGGAAACTGAAAAGCGAGAAGCTGTTTTTGAAGAATTGAGAAAATATATTCTTTCTTGAAATTTATTTGAGATAGAGAACTGTTATTGTTCTTAGGTAGAAGATAAAAATATGCCCAAGGACAATTTTACATTTAAACTGTGACAATCGGAAGGTATTCAATTCAATTCAATTTCTTTATTCCAATACAAAAACAATGTACAATATAGAACAGAATAATAATTATGGAATAATTATTTCCCCGCATGGACTGTTGATCCGTGCGCGGGGAAAGAGTACACAATCTATACAGGTAACACAAGTGCAAAAAACAGTCAATAATTTATATCGATTCAAGCTTAACCTATAAATAAAAGAATATATATATATATATATATGTTAAATCCTGTAATGTATAAGATACAAACTGTATGAATGATGATTCACACAGCACAAGTACCCGACTCAGAACACTTCATCTTCCTGTGAGCTATCTGAACTGACGATTTAACAACCTTAAATAGAAAGTACAATATAAAAGCAGAATATAAATAATTAAAATAAATAAGAGAGGCATGAAGGGCTTGGAATACAAAATCACAAACTAGTGAGGTTTGTGGTTGAGCATGTGCCAACTGCTTCGTGTCACCTATATGGCGACTCCAGCAGCGCCGCGGCGGCCACCCGGCCGATTGAGCGGAGCCAAAAACCTACTCTCTTTTTGTAGGCGGCAGCACCAAGTTCTTCTGCATCTATGATTGTTTGTGGGAGGTTTCGATACATCAAATGGGCAAGTAGAAAGGGATTACTGTTCAGTGACGTTAAGGTTGATCTGGGAAAGTTATATCCGTAATTTATTCGGTGTCTGGTTTGATAATCATGTTGTAAGTTTGTAAAGATATTGGTTTTATTTGTTTTTATAAATGTGAGGATGGATTTCAAGTAAAGCTGGCGGATATCCAGGACCTGGAAATCGGAAAAGAGCTGGTCTGACGAGTAACTGACTGGTTTCTTTAGAATAATTTTTATAAGCGCTCTTTGCGTGACAGCCAGAGGCTCAAGCACAGCGGCCGAGGCACCGCCCCACGCCACTACACCATATTGAAGCAGCGACTGAACATACGCAAAATACACACTCCTGCACTGATCCGCAACCAGCAACCATGCCAGCTGTGAGAAGGCATACAATAATTTCCTCAATTTCCGTTTAATGTTGATTAAAAACTAAAATCAATCAATTAATCAAAATAGATTTTCATATCAAATTCAACTAATTTTTGAAAAAAAGAGAATCTCAGTATTGACTCTCAGATGGGAAGTACTGGATGATTTAATTTCAATGTACATTCTATTAGCAAAACAAAGCATATCAACAATAAATTTTTAGTCAATTATAAATGGGCTTTCATATACTGCGCCCCTATAATTTATGTGTTAAATCATGGTTTGATTAACAAATTAGATCCTGGTGATTAACTGACGGAATGCAAATAGGTATTTGCTCATAGCCAATAGATGAGCCAAATAACGAGAAACACGTAATTATTATGCACTAGGCTATATTTAATAAAATCCAGTCAATGAATGATCAAAAAAGGGTATAGAAGGAAAAGTATGAAATACAATTTTTGACTAGAAATTCTGTTCTGTTTTGAATATTAATGAGGTGAACATAGGCCTATCAAAAGTCCCCACCCCTATCTACTGTGCTGATGGGGCGGGGGTGGCTCAGAGGTACCATTATCTGGTTTCTCGCATATAACTCTAAAACTATGCATCTTACGGACATGACTGTTCTATACAAAATAAAAGCTTACATAATTTCCTACAACAAACATCCCATCACGTTTTATATATTTTCTACAGCTCTCGAGATATCTGCTCTTGAAGGTGTGATATTTTTGAAAAACCACGTTTTCTTTCAATTTTTGCTCTTATAACTTCTTCAAAACCGATGGAAGAAATCCATGCTCATGAGCTTATACAGCATCAAACTTTCTTGAATTTTATGTATAATTTTACACTTTTACGCATTTCTCTGCGAATGTTGCAGCAGCTTTAGTGTTAAGTCTGAAATCTCCAGTTTCGCAACAATATACCAATTGACAAGAGGATTTGGAGGGTGTGTTTTGAACACAATTTTTGACTTTGCACCTCTGTTGGGACTAGTTAGGAGGAGAACATATAAAAAGTCTCTATCCCTACCCCATGTGTTGAAGAGATAAGGGTGGTTTAAATATTGCATTTTTTAGCTTTTTCTTCCATGCTTATATCTTGGGAACATGCATTCAACCAACACAACTAACTATTGTTTGATAAATTCTCTACAATTTTTGTTTAGTGAAGTTTTGTGATTTTTCCAACATTTCACGAGATATTTTGAAAGTGTGAACTTATTGAAATAACAGGTTTTTGTCCAATTATCTTTCAGTGATTATAGCTCTCCAACAATGCATTGTAAAAATTAATGCTGATTGTAGGTTTGTGGAGCATTGAATTCTCTTTCATATGATGTATAATGTTACTAATCCAAGTTTTCCTTCAATTTTTATAGCAGCTTTTGTCGGAAATTATGTAAGCTTAAATTTTGTATAGAACAGACATGTCTGAAAGATGCATAGTTTTCGAGTTATATGCAGAAACCAGAAAATGGTAAATTTGAACTACCCCACCCCTGTAGCACAAGGGATTGGGGTGGGGACTTTTGATATGTTCACCTTATTCTCCTTATTAAAATGAAAAAATACCATTCCATCGTTAATATTGATTTAGGATGTTGTTGTGTTAACAGGCGTTTGATTTTTTAAAACGAAAATGATAATTGAACTCACTTATGACCACTATCCGAGCAGGGTAGAACCGATTATCGCTCCACTTGACATTTCTCACGTCGCCAGGTCGAAGTTCATTCGCATCCTCCACATTCCTTATTACAGTTTTATGCTTGATGCCATCTTCGGTAAAGATGACATCAACTTCACCGGAAGATTCTGTAAGAGAAGATAAATCATGAGTAACTATAGGTTGAAGATATTTCGAGTTTCAGTAACTGTTACCACTAAAATTTATACTGATCGTCTTTTCAAACTCCAGAAAGTTCAACTTTCGGATGAGTAATTACATGAAACCAATAAAATTTATTGACCTTGAAAGACTTACACGAAGCAATGGCACAAAAATGATTGTAAATTTAGATTATATTGAATTCAACATAAGCTTCTAGAAGAGGAGGGTGGAAGGACATGAAATAACAAGTCTAATCATTGAAGAGCAGGTAGAAGAATTCATTGAAGGACTAAAAGGTTTCTAAAGGACATTAAAGGTTGGGAAGGCAGCAGGAGAGGATGGTATTGAATTGGAATTAAATGAATGGGGTAGAGCTGGGCATCACTTGCCATCCTGTTACATTTAACGAAAGTAAAAAAATAATAATTCACTTACTTATGTTTTCGACTCTAGCTTCATATGAAAAGCCATCTGTCCATTTAACCATCCTCGCATCGCCTTTATGCAGAGAATTTGCTTTCTTGACGTGATCAATTGAGCAGCTATAAGCTACATGGTCTTCTATGAAGACAACATCGACCTATAACAGATGAAACATGTCTCAAACAATAACTTCGTAAAAATAATTTAAATATTGAAGGTTTCATATATTAAGGATTAATTTTTGTAAGCATGAAAACTCTCTCTTCCCTCTGGAATTGTAGCTTTGCTTCATGTCTCCAAGCACAATGGTGAGTCAATTCAGTATTACTCCATTAAAATACATTATAATGAAACTATTGCTCATAAGTTCTCAATTAAGTAATTCTATATTTTCAAAAAAATTTTGATATCCCAATAGTAGGTATAGGCGCTGGCTTACATTGAGCATACTTGAGAGAGGCAGAGAATTTGACTTCTGATTATTGTTAGTGGGTCTTCAGTGTATATGAAACTTGATATCGTCACATTCCAGGACTGTCGACAGATGGTGGAGGGGGGTAAGTTGTAAAAGACACGCGCTCATAAAATCGCCTGACGTACATTTACTTGTTCATAGTACATCATCGACTTTTTTGAAATATTATCTACATATTATAACTGGCTTCAATATGGTCCTCTACATTTTTACTATAAATAGCATGGTTTTATCGTAAAAAAATAAAATATCTCGGAGAATTATTTTTTTTTCATTATGGACAACGAGATTCAGGGATCTAATCCCACATAGATCTAGATCCATAACTAGTCCCACTTAATGTAACATTCCTGAAATACATAATTTGAATGCATGGACTAGTAGGAGCGATGCGAATAGGTGGCCGCTACGCGCATTGACCACGCCGCAGCGTAACAGTGCTACTTATCCCCCTCCCAGAGCCGCATCTATAGTCGTAACCCCCAAACTATACACATCATTGGATTCAGAAGGAAATTACCTACAACATTTATAAATAAATTTATCCTCTAAGTCGACTAACGACTTGAATATTAGAGGAATAAAAAAAAATACATAATACAAAAATAAAGTTTAGAGATATTTCATTTTTTACTGAAAAAACTATGCGGTTCATCGTAAAAATGTAAACGACCATATTGAAAGCCAGTATCATGAAGATGATATTCAAAAAAATCGAAGCTTTACTATGAATAGCAATTGCAGGGCAGGCGATTTTATGAGCGTGCGTTTTTTACAACTCACCCCCATCCCAACCATTTTGTCGACCACCCTGGGACGGGACGACATCGAGTTTTATTTATATTTATTATAGTCCAGTCAATATGGACCTGAGAGAGGGGTTGTGCTTGCAGAATATATTGTAGTTCTGATTTTCTAAAATGTTGTTTGGATATTAGTTTAGAAAAATATGAGCATATCTCATGAAAATTGTCAAAGCTACAAATTTAACTCCCAAACTACACCTTCATACCTCATAATATGCCTATTATTAGTCCTATCTTATACTGCTAAAATGAAAAATTATTATTATCATTATTAAATAATAAAATTATTTGTTCGAATGGATAGTATTATAATCTATAAAAATATTGTACAGTTCAACTTACTTGTGTCATGATGTATAGTCCACACTCAAATCTGAGAGGAATTCACAAAGAATACAAAACTCTTTCGATTAATCAGGTCCTTCACTTGCCACTGATCGACACAAACTGAGCTCGTCTCAAATAAATTTAAAAGGATTATCTACAGAAAAGAATGGTGGGGATGAACAATAGTCGCATAGATCAAAGTATTCAAAGACTTTGTCGCGAAAATGACACCTTTCAGACGCAACCATCTAGACTAGCAATGACAGAGAAAGAAATGTACAACACTATATTATGAACGAATGTTATGAGAAAGAGAGAGAGATAGAGTGGGTGAGAGAGTGAATGAGCGAAATTGAAATCAACTGCTCAGCACAATTCAGACAGCCCTAGCTATATATTGTTTCTTCATGAGCATGCATTAAGGCGCCAACTCACAAAACAAACAAGCCTCCCTCAACACACTTAAAAACCTAGTTCGCCGTAAAAGGTAGTAGGGATTGTACCTTGTGATAGCTTACGTGTTTATTATATTAATGCTGATTTAAATTATTATATTAATTAGCTGAATTCTAAAAGACTAATAAAAGTGGACTATAATACCTTTGCTCGCCACTATAAATAAATATTTATATTTATTAAATATTATATATTTTATTACATTTATTTATTGAAATATTATTATATATAATATTAAATAGATTTCGTAGAAATCGGAAAATTTTTGAACCAAAATAAATTTGAACAAGTAAATACATACAGCACATGTAAAATTGGAGCAAATGATTTCAAGTAGGTATACAAGGCTTGTCAAATAAAAATAGATTGGAAAAATTTACTTACTCTTAAAAATAATCCTGATTTAAAAAGTTCACCTAACAATTAAAATAAATTATTCTTGCTTTACATTTAGCGAATTCGTTGAGAAACAGATCAAGTGTTAATTTCATCTTTCCAACCATTCTCAAAGGCCATTTTATCCATAATACTGTAAAGGTCGGAATTACATATCCGGGATAGGATATACACAAACGCATCATCACTTATGAACTCTGATTAACTTGCAATTTTACATTAAATACATATATTGAAAACGTTTTAAAAACTCAATATAAACAATAGAAAACGATAGAGAGCCTCTGCGCGCAATAGTCACCCAATCACGTACATTTGCGCCAAGACTATGTCGTGCCGGGAAATTCAAAACCGGTCTTACGGAATCAAATCGCCCGAACGGTTTTTCGGATTTAGAGGGGAAAGGAGCCATGAAAAAGTCTACAAAAAAACAGGAACATTTATCCTAACATTAGTGTCCTTCCCATAAATTTTCAAGTCAATCTGAAAACAATATTTAAAAAGCTATCGACTTTTTCGGATTTTATGTCTTCATACGATCAAAGTACAATAGTTTCCGTGTAACCTACATAGATGTTAAACACAATCTGGACTACTCATTTCATTGTTGTCAAAAATTGATTATTCAATGATATTCAATGACCTGGAAGTAGGATTGTGTTTCTAAAGAGTTCCTTCATACATATATCACATCAGATTTTAAATCGTACAATTGTTCCATAATTAACACTTATATTCATACAAGCGTACATTATTGACAATGATATACGCTTTCAAAATTTAAAATTTGAATACTTCTGATTTAATTCACTTCATGAATCAATAATATTCCAATGGATTCGTAAATATATCACTGTTTAGGAATTTGCCTTACTTGAAGGCTTTTATTTAATTATTTGAGTATAGTAACAGGGTCTTACTTACTTACGACTTGAAAAAATTACACGAGATTTAGATTGATCTGATTAAAGGATCTTCATCTTGAAACATCTGAGAAATGCATCCCGTTTCATGAAAAAAAATTATTTAGTGATAGGTCCTCGCTACCATGTGTGTGTGTGTGTGTGTGTGTGTGTGTGTTTGTGTGTGTGTGTGTGTGTGTGTACACGATATCTCATCTCCCAATTAACGGAATGACTTTAAATTTGGAACTTAAGGTCCTTACAATATGAGGATCCGACACGAACAATTTCGATCAAATGCAATTCAAGATGGCGGTTAAAATGGCAAAAATGTTGTCAGAAACAGGGTTTTTCGCGATTTTCTCGAGAACGGCTCCAACGATTTTCATCAAATTTATACCTAGAATAGTTATTGATAAGCTCTATCAACTGCCACAAGTCCCATATCTGTAAAAATTTCAGAAGCTCCGCCCCATCTATGCAAAGTTTGATTTTAGTTTCCCAATTATCAGGCTTCAGATACAATTCAAACAAAAAAATGAGCATGAAAATCTCTGCTATTCAGTTCAGTAACATTTTCACCTCAAATTGAAAATAAGCTCGAAATTCAAGAAGATGTGATTATTCAAACAAACTGTTTTTGAATGTGATTGCAAACTGTTTGCAACTGTTGATTATATTAATTCATTCACTATGAAGAGACAGCAGACCTCGTGTGTCTCCAGCGTATTGTCTTGTCACCAGCTGGCTAAGATCTTTAAATAGTAGACTTGAGATGCGCGTGAACACTAGCGTCATCTGTCCGATAACAAGATTTGGCAGAAATAGCTGAAAACTGGAAAATGAGCCGAAAATACGAGGTTTTTGGGCCACTCTGTATCTAGCACAAGGAAATTTTGCATGAAGAAATTGGTTCTGGACTTCTATTATGTACACAAATAGTATATTAAAAAATCAGAACTACAGTATAAATTGCAAGCACACCCCCTTTTTTATATCTATATTGACTGGACTATTATTAGAATTGAAAATTACTAGTATATTAGCTTGTATTTTCTCATGCACCAGGATCGTGGCTGAGAAGATTGATATGCCATATATTCAGGCAATAATTCTGAAGATATCAACACAATATGGCGAATCGATCTTCAATATTACGCAGTGGATGAATATATTATACTTATTAATTTCACAAACAGTGTATAAGTATCGTATCAGTAATCTCATAACTTATACCATACAAAAGTGAAATACACTGAAAATACACATAGGCTACTGCAAAGATAATCACTAGAGAAATATGGATTACCTTTGGTAGAAGTGGGTCCTCTGCATCTTCATTCAAGAACTCTTTCTTGACAAATTGGAGTTCCTCTTTTACTCGAATTCCTTCATTGATATCTATCTTATTCTTCACATCTTCAGCTTTGCAGTTTATATTGGCATCACCAGCATTTACATCTTCATTCTATATTGGAAAATACATTAAAATAAATATCAAATCTTCATGGAGAATCTACTATGGGAAAAAACATCATCCTTTCAAATTTACCAGTTACTTATTCATGCAAATAAAACAATGTATTACCAGGTATTGCAAGACCTATTGCATATCAACACTTTATTCACTCGTTACCTGCTATCCTCTTAACCCTCCTTGCTGATTTTGTTGACTTGAAATGAGCTTAGTAAGAAATATTATAAATTTTATCACATATGGATTACTAAGACAAACTAGAATATATTATCTACTAGCAGGTAACCCGTGCTCCTCAACAAGGGTATAATTAAAAACTTGACAAACTGAAAACTTGATCTAATAATATCTTGAATAATTTATAATATGCCTATAACCATCCTCGGTAAATCAAGCCCATCAGCATTTTAATAAATTAGGCATAAATTAGGCCCATCTCCTATTGATCAAAAATCAATATGCAACATTTCTAATCAATCAGTCCAGTAGTTCAGACATGACATGTATTTTCAATCCTGTACATATATAAGCCAATTCTTCCCTTTATAATATTAGAATATCGGGGCACAGAGCTTCGCTCGTTATTTTTACTTTCCTTGCCCTATTACCATGGGTAAGGAAAGTATTGCTTTCCGAAAAAAAATTAAGGTACCCCAATTTCTGAATTTCTATACGTTTCAAGGTCCCCTGAGTCCAAAAAAGTGGTTTTTGGGTATTGATCTGTATGTGTGTGTGTGTGTATGAGTGTATGTGTACACGATATCTCATCTCCCAATCAACGGAATGACTTGAAATTTGGAACGTAAGGTCCTTACACTATAAGGATCCGACACGAACAATTTCGATCAAATGCAATTCAAGATGGCGGCTAAAATGGAGAAAATGTTGTCAAAAACAGGGTTTTTTGCGATTTTCTCGAAAACGGCTCCAACGATTTTGATTAAATTCAAACTTAAAATAGTTATTGATAAGCTCTATCAACTGCCACAAGTCCCATATCTGTAAAAATTTCAGGAGCTCCGCCCCATCTATGCAAAGTTTTATTTTAGATTCCCAATTATCAGGCTTCAGATACAATTTAATCAAAAAAGTTTTAGTGGAAAAGATTGAGCATGAAAATCTCTACAATTAATGTTCAGCAACAATTAATGTTCAGCAAACAATTAATGTTCAGCAACATTTTCAACTAAAATTGAAAATAAGCTCGAAATTCGAGAAAATGTGATTATCCAATTACAAACTGTTGGCAACTGTTGATTCTATTAAATCATTCACTATGGAGAGATAGCAGACCTCGTATGTCTACAGCGTTATTGTCCTGTCACCAGCTGGCTCAGATCTTTGTTTAAAAGTAGACTTGAGATGCGCAGGAACACTAGCGTCAGGTGATCAATTCTCATAACTATCCACAGACGACGAAAGTCTCAGCTGTTTCAGCCAAGGATGATTTATCCTTATAATGTCGTTCAGCGAGTTTTCCCAAGGATGAGACCTAGTACAATCGAATTTTTATATCATAAACCTACTATGTTCCAAATTTCGTGAAAATCGTTAGAGCAGTTTTTGAGATCCGTTGAACATAAATAACCAGATATAAAACTGTAAACAGATATACAGAAATTGCTCGCTTAATATAATAGGATAATTTAATGAATATAAAAATTAATAAAATCTGTACAGATAATAAAACTAACCTGAATATGCTTTACTGAACCAACAGCAATATTACAAGGAAAATCCTCCATGAGAAACTGAAATGGTTTTTCGTCAATTTCTATTTCATCTTCGATGAAATCAGAGACATCATTATTATCATCATCATCATCTTCTTCTTCATCTTCTTGTTTTGCCAGCTCAATCGCTCATCCAACCAGAGTCCTAATAGTTTTACTGGATCCGATACGACTGGCTGTCTTTTCAATGAGCAAACCAAGATGTTTGTTTTATCCTCATTTAGTTTGAGCTTGTTGGCAAGAAACCACAACTTAGCTACTTCTAAGAGTCTGGCGGACTCCTCCTTTGCCTGTTCCACAGTGACACCTCTGGCAATCAAGGTGGTGTCGTCCGCAAAAAGCACTGCCCCCTGACCGCTTGAGAAGTCGTTCATGAGTAATATGAACAACAGAGGGCCCAAAACCGAGCCCTGTGGTACTCCATGCTTAACGCCTCTCAGCCCCGAGCCAGCACCTCTTAGCTGCACCACCTGTTTTCTATTATCCAGATAGGATGTCACTGTCTTAAGGACCCCGCCACCCAGACCATATTTCTCCAGCTTTCCAACCAATATCCTGTGAGGTACGCAATCGAAGGCCTTGCTAAGGTCACACAATGTGAGGGCAAGGGATTCACCATCCTCAAAACTTCTCTGAATGTTTTCTGTCAAAGCCAGGAGAGCACTAGTTGTGGATCGTCTGTTTCTAAATCCATGTTGCAATGATGACAGCAGCCCATTCCCCTCAAAAAAGTTGGTCATCTGCATTTTCATCTCTGTCTCGATCACCTTTGAGAAGATAGGCACCATGGAGATTGGCCTGAAGTTTGCTGGATCACTGGTCTCCCCCTTCTTGTGAATTGGCACTGTTCTCGCTGTCTTGAGACAGTCTGGAAACCTTCCTGCTACAAAACAGCTGTTAATGGCTGCAGCCAATGATTTAGCTATTTGTTTTGCTGTTGCCTTTAGCACAAAGGTTGAAAGTCCATAGATATCCTGAGACCTGGAGTTTTTCAGGTTTGAAACAATGTTGGTCACACGGTCAGCACTCACCAGCTTCCAGTCCATCATCTGCTGTTGCACCTGTCCTACATTATTCATGGGATTTGAGCCACAGTCAGGCAAATCCTGCAGAATGTTTTCTGCCACACTAACAAAGTAATTGTTAAAGTCATCTGGATTGAGAGGTGATTCCATTTGAGGTTTCTTTGGGCGATGGGTATTTATAATGTCCCAGGCTGCTTTGCAGTTGTTATCAGCAGACATGATAGTCTCTGACGTGTAGTTTCTTTTTGCCATGCCAACCTGAATCCTGTACTCTTTTTTTTTTGTTTTTGGTACTGGTTTAACCAGTAGTTTTTACCTTCAGGTGTCGCTGCTGTCTTGTACTTATGATGAAGCAGTACCACTAGGTTCTTCACCTGGGCTAGAGTTTCGTCAAACCATGGCCTATTTGCAGTTTGAGTTCCTCTTCTGCTGTTTCTCGAAACCTTTCTCATGGTCTTTGGGAATACTGTGTTGAAGACATTAACATAACCAGCCAACAGGATATCCATCATGTATTCTTGCTTTGTGAGTCCAAAAACCTCCGTCCAGTTGATGCCCTCAAGCTTCCTGCAAAGAATGGGAATTCTTTCTTCTCTCACCACAATGGAGTAGCTGATGTAGTTGCCCTTCCACGGTTCCTGAGTTTGTTCAGTCTTATGTAAACTTGCTTGAAGAACAACAGCGCTATGATCGGATATGAAGGGATCAACCACTCAGGTAGTATACTCCCAGGAGTTCAAGTTGGTTATCACAGTGTCCAGACAAGCATCACCCCTCGATGACAAAGACTTCCAACAAATAGATTGTGACTTCGTAATAGGTTGACAAAGATATCTCTCTCCTTGGATGGAATTTCAAGGTGTACATTGAAGTCACCACCAATGATTATTCTGTCTTGCTGCCTGCTCAAGATGAAGGACAAAAATTCATCGAGAAGCAGTGTGAATCCTTCAAAGTCTCCATTTGGTGGATGGTACACAGACACAACAATGATATGATAGTCAACCAGCTCCACCGCTGCAAGCTCCAATGTGCACTCCTTGCAATAATTAGTAACCTCTACTATTTTATATTGCAGTTTCTTATTCTGAAAGTAAATTGCAGCACCCCCAATTTTATGAAGATTCCTGCAGTAGATGCTGGCTAGGCTGATTGTGCCGATATTTCCATAGAAATTTGACTCCTTTTCTTTCAACCAGTGCTCTGTGATGCACATAATGCTGGGCTCCATTTCGTCCACAAAGAGGTCAAGCACATCGAGTTTTGTTCTGAGGCACTGAATGTTTAGAACTATAATGATTACATCCTCTGGTTGTCTTTGCTTGTTTTTGGAAGGTGTCACTATTTCAGTGTTCCCCCTTGCCCCTTCTTGAATAAAAAACGCCTGAGTGTCACATACTTCGGCCATTTTGTGCTGTCCAGGATTGCGTCCTTATAGTCAAACTCAACTCCAAGCTTGAAACTGCAGTATGACTCACTTTTAGTATCTAGCTTTTCAACTGTGAAGTTAATTCCAGGGAAATTATTTGTTAGAAAAGTATCTACATCCTTATCTGTTGTTCCCTTTTTAATTTTTCCCAAGTGAAACCATGCTTTTTTTCGCCTGTCAATGTACAGCTCTGTACTGCATCCAAGCTGGATGAACATGTCCCAATCAGTAAATTTTTGTCAATAGGTCTTTTTTTGTTAGTTTTAACTGCATTGGCGAAGTTCAATTTATTACCTTTATTATCAAGCTGAGTAGTTTTTTTTTGTTACCATTTTCCAGGTAGCTTCGTCATTTTTAGCCTTGTTAGGTGAGTTGCTAGGCTAAGTTTGCCTGGGTTATCTTGAGTAACACATATATTATCACACACATATACACATAAATTATCACAGGGGTTATCACAGTTCAAGTTACGACTAATAGCAAGACCAACGGTCTCTTGTTCTTTTGGTATTTCGTCTGTGTTTGAAGGTTTATCTTCAATACTAATAACAGAGCTGTCATTATTTACACTTAAAACGCCTATAGCATGGGATATCTACTCACGCTATTGTTTCTCTATGCTATAGTATTTGAAAGAACGAATTTTAGATTATCGTACCTAAAACGAAAGCTACCTGAACATGATATCGTTAATTTACTAGGTACAAGAACTGTAGGAAACAACTTACCTCTAGTTTGACTGTACTAATATCGACATCAGAGTGATTTAAACCCTGAATTGGGGTTTCATCTATGTCTATTTCATTCTTGATGTTGTTGAGAATATACTCATCAACTGCATGACTTTCATCCTTACTGTTTCCCACATCTTCACAATTGTTGAAATTTACAGTGTTTACCTGTTAAGACAAAAAATATTCAAATTATAGTAAGGGACAATGTTATAATTCTAAAAACCATGACTGATTGTATCACATTAGGGCACAGGTATCAGCAAACAGTTTATTGCCAAGTGTCCGATCGTGTCGGAAGGGAATAATTTCTTATTGCGCTCATTATCTAGGATTGTCAAATTCTAGCAATCAGCCACCATATTTTGAAAACCAGGCTGGGGTCTCACTTGGGTCACCAGCCTGGCAGCCGATCAAGGAGTCCCAGTGTGCTCTACACTTGGCCGCCAATGGCTGCTTTCTGGCAACCCAGAGCACCCAAAGTATGCCAATATCGTTTGTAATAAATGGTGCAAGTGCTCAAAAAATTAGATATTAGTGCACAAAAAAGGAGAGATTTCACTTTAATTTTTATAGGTAGCCTACATAAAATTTTCTGGTAGGCTCAACTCCCACGACTCAAGTCGAGAAGAGACTCGAGAGCATGGGAGAGCGTGGAGAGCATTAGTTTTCAAAGTGACAGTCATGGAGTCTAAAATCGACTGGCCTAAGTGTCACCATTTGGAAACAAATGCTCTCGACTGGAGTCGAGTCTTTTTTCAACCTGAGTCACGTAAGTGTGAGTTGAGACCTTAGAGCAGTTATAGAACTGGTTTTATTTTATGACTGGTCTAAGGTTGAGCCTTACAAAAATAGCAGACTGATTGATTTCATATAATATGCAAAAAAAGCTAAAAAGAAAAACTAACCTCAATCATGACAGACTCCACTGCAAGTGCTTCCCAACAAGTATTTACCGGTACTTATCAATTTATAAATTTTGATAAGTTGGATAAGACTGCTTAAGCATAGGAATTACCATAATGAAGTTTAATAACAATATAAATAATAGTCTTTTCTTAACAAAGTTGAGCAGGTAAACGCTAGAAGATTTTTTGTCTATGCCTAGTACTGACGAGCGCACATATTTGTGCAAGGAAGCCTCACGTACATGCCTCGGCGAGGCCAGTACGCGTTCCACACATGCCTCGGAATTCAAAAAGCAATCGGATAAGCATATAATAAGACTCACAGAGAAGAGGAATCCCTTCTTCTTTGTGTAAGACTATAGCGAGGTCCACGTTATAATGGCAGGGGGGAAAGATAGGCGAACAATATTTCCTATTCTCTGTCTTGTCGATGCCTTCTATGAAGGGTAATTGATATCGATGTAATACTAGTAGTTCTGCGAACAGTGGACCTCGCTCATAAATACAACTTTAAAACTAATAAGAAGGGCCAGTACAGTAAGTAGAGTATAATATACTGTATACTGTATAATATACAATATTATTGTGAATATTTAGCAATGTCATCTATTATTTTCTCCATTGAAAGTGCTAGAGACACTGTTTCTAGGGACACCGGACTTATCAAGGATGTATCATCCGGACTTATCATCTCTATATTTACAATATGAACATATATTGCAACTTTTCTAATAATTAATTGTAAGAAATCGGTCTACTGACGGAAAAATGGAATATGCAATAAGCAATTTACACGATGAATCATCTCACAGACGATTGAGACGGAAGATGATTATAAATAAGATAGGTTTGTTGGTGACAATAACAGGAGGTTGCTAATGATGTTTTTCATGAAATGTGGAATCAATGTTATGGCTTGTTATGCCAATGCAGAATGTTAATGCTCACACCTCGGTTTCAGATCTCATACTAAAAGGAAAACAGAAGACTTGACACTGTAGAGCAACACAAAAATGCACATTTTTAAATGTGCAAGTGCATTTAAAAAAAAACTGGTAGGAACGAGATTCGAACCTGGTTCCCACAGTGTGAGTGTCAATGCTCCAGTTCCCTACAACACCATGTGCTGTTGATACTCAAGGCGAAAAAGTAGGAACATGAATCACTGTATATTCAAAAACGCTACATGCCAAAATGTACCGTTTGGATGAAGGTTGGTCTGCGGTTTTTTAAATTACAAAAAACCGGAGGTCTTATCAAAAATCGTTACACATACGTTTCTGCGCCTTATTGTTTCAAAGAGCTTGCATACCAAATTTCATCCAAATCGGACAACTGCGACTGTAACTGCAGTAAAATTCCATAATTATGTGCTTCTTCAAATGATAGCAACACCAATGTTAATCAAATACTGCCATAATATCGTGAACCTCACTATAGTGAGTAAAATATAAAAATATAATTAATCAACAAAAAATATAAAAATTCATCATGAAATCATTGAAAAATATTATTTCTCGCTTGATGAAATATAATTTGTTTATTTAAAATGAGAATGAACAGTTAATATTACATTAATAAACCAAAGGTGTATGCAGGGGGGGGATTTGGTAATGTATCACCCCCACGAAATGGAATCAGAATTTTTTGTGGCTGGATCAGCCACAAAAATTAGCATCTAATGCAAATTTCAGCCAAATCTGAGAAATTTTCTCTACTGTTCCAAAATGCATGACGGTTTTTCTCATTTTATTGTGAAAAATAGAAATCGCTCAAACTTCGTGACCTTATGCTCTTTGATGCAGGAAACACGAATCTGGAATCGGATTTGAAAAATTCTTTACTGTTCAGGAGATATGGCCAATTGAAAAATTGCAAATTTTATGTTTGCTGCTGTGTAACTTACTCTGTATAGAAGCTGGATGTGCCTAATTTGGCTTCGACCTTTCTCAGGTAAATCTTTCTATGGTGCAAATCTCAGTCAAATCTGAGAAAATTTTCTCTACTGTTCCGAAATGCACGATGGTTGGTCCATGGTTTTTTTTGGTAAAAAATAAAAATTGCTCAAACTTTTTCACAAAAATATAAAAAAAACCATGGACTCACATCGTGCGTTTTGAAAAACAGCAAGTATCACAGATTTGGCTGATATTTGCACCATAGATGGAGCTTGACCTGAGATATGTCGGAGCCAAATTTGGTACCCCCAGCTACTATACAGAGTGAGTTATGCAACTCCAAACATAAAATTTGCAGATTTTCAAACGCATATATCTAATGAACGGTAAGGAATTTTGCAAATCTGATTCTAGTTTCGTGTTCCTCGCATCAAAGAGCATAAGTTCACGACGTTTGTTCGATCCCTATTTTTCCAGTTCCAGTTTCAGTATCAGTTCCAGTTTCAGTTCAGTTTCAGTTTATTGGGTTAAACCAATAAGAGATTATCGTGGATTTGCGTTAATCACTCGCCTGTGGTGAGCGTTGATATTACCCAAATTGTACATAATTCTTCCACCCATTCAAGTTTTTATGGCGATCAGTATCGGCCACTTATTATTTGAAAATTTCAAATAGATTTCATAGGCTAAAATTTCATAGGGTTTTTAATTAAATAGGTAAGGACTAGAATGGGATGGAGTAGAATTTTACTCATTTTTTAGTCATTCAATTGATTGAACAAAATAGAGATTTTGCAGAAGGCCTACTCATTAATAGATAGCAAGCTAGAATGCTCAAATTTTGGCTCCAATAAAGCACTATTTCAAAAACTTCATAGACTTAGTTTCAACTTGATTATCATTTTTTTCAAATTTACATGATTTTACCTTGAGTGTTCAAACTTACATGGTTTTTACTTTCCTTGCCCTTTTACCATCGGTAAGGAAAGTATTGCTTTCCGAAAAAAATTAAGGTACCGTACTCCAATTTCTAAATTTCTATACGTTTCAAGGTTCCCTGAGTCCGAAGAAGTGGTTTTTGGGTATTGGTCTGTGTGTGTGTATGTGTGTGTGTGTGTGTGTGTGTGTGTGTGTGTGTGTGTGTGTGTGTATGAGGGTATGTGCGTCTGTGCGCACGATATCTCATCTCCCAATTAGCGGAATGACTTGAAATTTGGAACATGAGGTCCTTACACTAAGGATCCGACACGAACAATTTCGATCAAATGTAATCCAAGATGGCGACTAAAATGGCGAAAATGTTGTCAAAAACAGGGTTTTTCGCGATTTTCTCGAAAACAGCTCCAACAATTTTGATCAAATTCATACCTGAAATAGTCATTGATAAGCTCTATCAACTGCAACAAGTCCTATATCTGTAAGAATTTCAGGAGATTTCTATGAAAAGTTTGATTTTAGATTCTCAATTATCAGCCTTCATATACAATTTAAACAAAAAAATTCAAGTGGAAAAGATTGAGCATGAAAATCTCTGCGATTAATGTCCAGTAACATTTCCACCTAAAATTGAAAATAAGCTTGAAATCCGAGAAAATGTGATTATTAAATTGCAAACTGTTGGCAACTCTTGGTTCTATCAAATCATTCACTACGAAGAGATAACAGACCTCGTGTGTTTCCAGCGTTATCACCAGCTGTAGTATCTTTGAATAGTAGACTTGAGATGCGCGTGTACACTAGCGTCAGGTGATCAATTTTCATAACAGCAAGGAAAGTTGTGTGAGTGCGCCACACCAGGGATATTGTGTCCATGTGTCCCTCCTGCCCATGGTAGAAACAGCGCCCATTCATCATAACTGTAAAATTTTCGGGACTATTCTCTAGAATAAGCTGTTGGAGCTTTGTTTAAGGTTATGCATGAATCTGAATAAACTATAATCAGCTAGAGCAATATAAGCTATATTGAATTTCTTCATAATAATAGATGGAAAAATGTGAACCAGCTTTGAAGTGCTATCTGTAGTTTCTCTACAAGAGGAGGAGGTGGAGTAGTTGAGGAGGAGGAGGAGTAATAGGAAGAGGAGGAGGTGGAGTAGTTGACGAGGAGGAGCAGGAGGAGGAGGAGTGTTGATGAGGTGGAGGAGGAGGTAGCTTGAGTTACTATTCATCTCAAGTTTATAAACACTTCAAAGACTTCGTATAGAATTTATATATGGTTTAGTTTATTATACAGGTTTGTGTTAAAGTTGATGTCGTGTGAACAGAGGTTTGAGCAAACTAACTTGGCCCTGCTTGGATTTGCGTAAACCTGGCTTTGAGCCAAGCTTGCGCAAATATCGTTGTCCTGTAGACCCGGCATTAGAGGAGACTGTGGTTTATTACTGCGCGAGGTCCACTGTTCACAGAACTACTAGTTTATTGAAACAGTAGATGATATTATTCTGCTTATAACATGACTTTTAAGAAAAGTATGCTAAATAGTGTTGCCTGGCACTGATGTTGCTTGCTACTCAGGTGTGCAGGTGATGGACAAAATGTATTTTTTTTTTGCTGACTGACTTTGTTTTTCAAGCTGAATCAATTCAAAACAAAAACAATTAAATTTTATTCAATTAGATTATCTGAAATCAATAATTAGAGGAATGGTATCCATGGAAAGTAGTATTTGTTTTTAATACAAATAGTGGCACTTTCAAGTATCATTATGAATATTTTATTTGCATTTTGAAAAATCTTCTGTAGAGGGTAAGTGTGTTTTATCTTTAAGTAGGCTACACGTGTTCTTTCTCTAGTTAATTTAACGGCCTAGCCTCTAAATTTATAATTTATCTCATTACTTTATTCAATACAAATTATTTTAAAAGCACGAACATTAACGTTTTAGATAAATATTGCTTAATTGTAGGCCTACTACTTGCTAAATGTAAAACAAACATGAAGAACATGCTTCATATTTAGGCCTTTGTATTGTAACAGATTAATATGGCAATATTCAATAAAGATAAGATGACTATGTCATATTATATTTGTCTTAATAAAAATAAGACCCAGTTACATTTTGATATTGGTTGTAAGACCGATTTTAGTTACCTAAGTCAAATTTCTTGGCATCACATTGCAGATTAGGCTAATGTGAAATGGGAGAAGCATATTGTTTTATTGGTTATAAAAATATCTATAGGTATTTCTATGATATGTATGTAATGGAAGCAATTGAAAATACCTAGTGTTATTGAAATTAGTGAAAATTTAACGTAATATTTTATTTGCTGGCTGCCTAGCCAGGCTATGGAAAGCTTGCATTTTTTCAACCGATGGACGAGGTGAGGATCTTTCTCAGGGTTGGGAACTGCCTAGCTTGCATCCCAGCCTGGGAAAGATAGTTTCCATCCACTCGTCCCATCAACAGTTTCCGGCTCTTCTTCCCCCCTGCCATAGTCTAGTTTTCCAGTAAAAATTAGCTTTCTTTTTACCACGTCTACCCTTTGGTAAAAACAGTTCATTAATATCTAATCTACCCGAGAAATTACATGTAGATTAAGAAATACTGTTAGCGTCGATGTGTTGGCAGTGTTGCTAGCTGTATTTGTCATGCTTACATTAAATTTAGTCACACCTGTTTTATGGTATTTTGGCATGGGGAAGAGATGCCAATATGAAGAAACTTTTTGTTGTACAAAAAAAAGGCTATAAGGATCATTTGTGGAGTAGATAGTAGAGCACATTGCCGACCTCTGAATCTTGAATCTATAAAAAATGAAATTAAAGTTAAAATATTTTAGAAAATTCAGCGCCACATTCCCGTCAAGTAGCCCAGCTGGCTAAGAAGTTGCTTACCTAGTGGCTTGCTTTATACATCTATTCTGAGTGTATGAAGGCAGACGGCGGTGGCTTATTGTAGCCATCCACACTCCACCATGCACCATCCACATTCGTCGACACTCGTACGCACTTGGCAAAAGTGTGGAAGCAGCACTGCAGTCTATATTACCATGTCTGTATAGCTGATATCGATTTTTAAACCAAATAAATTGAATAAAGTTTGAATAAATAAAACCTCTTTTAGAGGAAGGATGACATAGGAACTTATTGAACAAAAGTTTCAGGTTTCATCAATTTTTATATTAAGGCATGAACTGAAACCACTGTTTAAGTGGCTAATAGGCTTAATTTTCATATTAAGGCAAGATTTTTATATAAAGGCATGAACTGAAACCACTGTTTAAGTGGCTAATAGGCTTAATTTTCATATTAAGGCAAGATTTTTATATAAAGGCATGAACTGAAACCACTGTTCTTTATTCATGAAATAAATAGCCTATCATTATAAAATAAGAATGTAAGCCATCTTTGAGAACGTTTCGTTTAGGGTATGATCATATATTGGATGCAAGTATTCTTACTTTTTTACTTCATCAGTTATCCTAGCCACCCTGTGACCTAGGAGTGTTCATAATGGTAGTCGTCATCCTGGTTAGCCAAGGTACCGGTACTATGTATATGGTATATCCCTCGATATAATCAAATACCGTATTGAATGTAGGGTCTTGTAGATAGTTACCGTAGATCATGTAGGCCTAACCTTATTGAGGCTTCTTGAGAATGTATTTTCAGTAGCTGTATTCTTGAGGTACTTTGGCAGCAGATAAATTTTAATAATTGAGATTAAATATTTTATATTTATAAATTGTTAGAAAGCAATCTGGCAACGCTGCGGACGAGCTAGAAAAGGATAGCACTATCAGCTTTGTCCAATGATGGACAAGAACAGTAACACCAATGTTAATAAAAAACTGTCATTATAACGTGGACCTCACTTTATATAGGGATAGTCTGCTATATAAGTATAACCTTCTTATTGACCATAGCTTTCTTTTTAATAATTGTATACAATCAGAAAACCTTTCAAGACGATATGACCATAAAATTCAAAATAACTTATGTTGCTACTATACACTGTACATTAACTTAAACATTGTTTTTTTAACTTGGGTATTTTTTGTAATGTATAATATATTATGATGTATTTCATATATAAATGGAAAAATTCCCCTATTCACAGCTTGAATGAATGAATGAGGGAATTTACAACAGAAAATGGAATCAGCAGGTGTTGTTGCCGGTACAAACTCTGGCAGGAGTTTGGATGAAGCTCGAAGTCTAGAAGAAGGTCAAAGTAGTCATAGGTCATCACTGCTTACTAAAGGTGAATAATTATTTAAGAAATTATTTCAGAATTTGATGCTTGATATTATTTGTTTTAAAAGGTAGGTACCGTACGGCACACCACACACACTCTCTTTCTCTATTATTTTTTCTGTTTATAGATTCATAAAATTTGTTTTGCAGTTTTTCCTTGTTGATAGTTTTTGACGTTATTTTTTTAACTACCTGCTCATTTTTATACGTAGCTTCAAATTTCAATCACTTTTTGAACTCTTTCACAACGACATAATAATGTAGTTTAAAAATAGTAAGAAATCTTCGAATACTGTACCGAAACCATTACACTTGATGAGTGATAGTTCATCAGCTACGTAATATTATTTACTGGAATTGTAGACTGCGATTTGTATTCAAAGTGATCCATTTTAACTAGAAGCTCATGATGGAAAGTGAAATTGAAGAATTCAATATTAAATCCTCTTTATTTGTAAAACAAATTTCACTAAACAACAATATCAAAATGTTTCAAAAGCTCGAGGATAGCAGTTGCTATCCAAAAATTAGAGGTATGGCTGTATTATTTTCTATAATTGATCTAGGCCTTATATCTTGTCTGAAAATAAAAGGAAAGTTTTAGAATTGAAGAATAATGTTTTTGATAAAATCTATAATCAACGCTGTAAATAGCCTACAAGCTCAAAATCATTCAGGTATAGTTTTATTCGATCCTTTATTTTTTTAACAACTAATTTGAATTTGTATTGAAAAAACGTAGCTGAATAATGTGTGAATTAGCCTATGTTATAACGTGTATGATTCATTTTGTCTTCTCTGTAATAAATTGTATTTATATTAATTCTATATTATATTGTCTTCTCGATTATTCCAGAATGGATTTCAAAACGAACCTTTCTATACTTCATGGTGTTCACTGGAATGTGTTTGCATGGAATTATACAGATGGATCTGGTGGTAGAAAATGCACTTATATTTGGCGTGAGTATAAAAAAGTTGTAACAAAGTTGACGAGGGCTACAATTCGGTTGATTGGAAATACTAATAATGCCAGGTTTCTTAGACTTTCATTAAATTAATTATTATTGTTATAAAATGAATTGTTTGTTTTTAAAAGTTCCTCATATTCCCCCATCAGATTACAGGTATTGTCAAAATTTATAACACATAACACAAAAGGAAAAGAAAAAATCACACAAAAGATCCCGCCACACATATTCTTCCGTGGTATAGAATACTTCACCCATCAAAAAGCTTTTCATCCCCTTCCAATAAGCATTAAAATCTTCACAATTTTTTTAATGAGAAGGAAAGCTTTCTAATGAATCTAAGACCCATCTATGTTGTTTTTTCCAAAATCTCCGTTCTGTACTGGTATATTGAAGCATTTTATAAAGTAGGCAATCTTCTATTTCTAGTATTATATCTATGAACACATCGGCATTTCTAGTCATCCTATTCTTGAAGTACATAGATATAAATAGAGGGGACGGTTATTAGCACAATAACATGTTTCGGATGGACACGTTAAGCCGTCGGTCCCGGTTGCCTAAAAAACAGTCAACAGGTCATGTCAGTGGCCCTGAAATTGATCAGTTGCGACCTGAAAACTCTGACACCAGACCTGAGCCAGCCAGGTCACTCGATACTATTATTATTATATAGCACATTCATTGGCACAATTCCTTGAATTGCCCTTACAGTCTTTTTTAGAGCTTAATGAAGCTTCAAAGATGTGGGTATGATCACCATTGGATGCGTGTATATGCAAGAGCACGTCAGATCATGCATGAGCCGAAGAAATCTGGAATAACCATTTGAAACACGTTATGATTTGTATCTGTAGCTGCTCACACTGAACGCAACCAGCAAGTGCACCCGTTTAGTATGAGTGTTCGTATTGCTATTTCCAGATTTTGTTTCTCACCTGCGCGCTTGGTCATGCATGATCCAGCGTGCACACTTGCGCATATAAACATTCAATGTGATCATGCCCTAAAGCTCCGTTAGATTTTCTTCTTATATCAAATTAATGTTGAAAAGATGGAAGAGAAACCATTTTTTATTCGTCCATTTATTTGTGTACAGAAAGATTGTGCCGGCGGTGCCCTGAACTCAGAAAATGAGGGATATATTTACCTGTTCTACCTAAGCCACACTCTGCCCCAAGCTTTTTTCGGACGCGCATCAGACGTTTTCGGTGGTAGAAAAATATTTGGGTTTTCAATTCTCATCGTATCCTGTATTCTGCTGATATTTCCAGCGGCCATTGCATCCGGTATCGGAAGTATTGAAATAGACGCCTTGAGACTATTGATGTGTATATTATTGGTGAGTTGCATAGTTTAGACTTGATTCATAAATTGAAAAATAATTTGATAAAATTTCTAAAATTCAGTATCAATCTCACTAATAAATTAGAATAAAGTTACTGTTGTATAAATTAGAATTGGAACCGTTATATGGGCATAAGCCTGTGGTACTTTTCTGTACCGTAATTTGTGTAATTCTGAATGATTAAATAAATAAATAAGCCACAGCTCATGAGATTTATTCCCTACGTACATGGAGGTGTATCGATATACTGGGTTGTCTTAGAACATACTACATGTAATACAATGTAACTCATTTAAACTTAGGCTATAATATATACACACCAGTTGCTGCAGCCTTCTCGATAATTCTCTTCAGACAAAATCCAATTTTCTATATTATCTAAACAGTCTAAGGCGCGGTTGCACAAAATCGTGTTAAATTTTAATTATTATTGAATTCAACAAGAACCAATCAGAGAAGAGTTTTTTTTAAAGAATAGGCTTTCTGATTGGTTCCGTGGCGTTTAATCGGCATTAGAAGTTCACAGACTTTTGTGCAACCGTGTGATGATTCTTGAATGATTCATTCCATTGATGCTCGGCTCTAGGACGCTTTTATTAGCCAAACTACAGATTTACTTTAGGCCTACCGTACATTGTATTTAATGCTCATTAAAGTGCGTTGACAGTTATTAATTTTCACTTGTTTGAATAATCCTACTTTGAGAGCGAGTGAAATTGATACTATATCTGATTATTCAAAAGCTGATTAATACATAAAAGGTAACAAATTCATTGATGAAAAATTTCATTACCAGGCTATTTTTTTATTAAATTCTATTAGAATAATACCTACTCTACCTTTTTAATTTGTTTCCATAATTTAACTAGACACAGTTGATGCATATTTTATCTCTCTCTTACATAGAGATGCATCGCATTACAATTGAAAGATAATCAATCCATAAAACTGATCAAATTTATTATAAAATAAATAATTTATTTTTTCATCTTATTCATTGATACAATTGATAGGTATAATCAATCCATAAAACTGATAAAATTTTCCCATTGTCTTTAATCTCAACATTATCTTTACTTTCATTCAATTTCATTCATTTTATTTGTTTTCAGGCACCAGTACGAACAGCTATTATCAATATTATGACAAAATGGGTACCCCCAAATGAGCGCGGACGATTTTCTTCAAATCTTTTCGGTTATTATAGTCAGCTCATTTTTATCAGATATTTATTTATTTTAGTTCATTTTTTATAGATATACCATCTATAGATACTTTGATACCATCTGATACTTTATCAGATTCAATTCAATATTCTAATCAAATTTCATAAAATACTACCATCAATAATAATAGTAATATTGATTTCATAAGTATTTCCATATCGAATCTTTATTTGTCCCCAAAACATGATTACAATGATAATGGTTATAAAATAAAAATATAAAATTCAACTATACCATTATTGTTCATTGTTTTTGAAGGGACGGATTCAAGGATCCAAAGGTTCAAAGAACCCCACTCGTCAACCGAAGCTTATTGTGTTCCCAAGTAATAATAATAATAATATCGAGTGACCTGGCTGGCTCAGGTCTGGTGTCAGAGTTTTCAGGTCGCAACTGATCAATTTCAGGGCCTCTGACATGACCTAACGACTGCTTTTTAGGCAGCCGGGACCGACGGGTTAACGTGTCCATCCGAGACACGGGAGTGGCCCGAGATAAATATCTTATCCCAATAAATATCCCAAGTAATATGTTAGTTAGGCAAACCAAAACCAATGTCCTTTACAAGAACCAGGGGTTTTTCCCTATACTAACATTCCATTCATCACCTGGTTGCAATCCCTGTCGCAATCCAGTGTAATATGCTTGGCAGTCTCTTCAGACTGATTAGTCCTCGAGACCTCTCTCTTCCACTTCTGGCCATTTTGTAGGTTCTTCCGCTGAGAGAGGGGACGCCAAACTGCCTCTAGGGCGCCGGCGCCCGGCCATCCTCGACTCAGCCTCTTGACCCACATTTATGCCTGTAGTTTCACCCATCTCTGGTCTCTTGGGTTTATCTTTTTTGCCCCTCCAAAACTACCCTGATGGGGCAGATCCCGTGGATTTGAAGGCAAGGCAACTTCTGGAGTTGCTTTGAGATTCTTTTATGGAGAGAACTGGTTACCCCTCATGTCTCTCCTAATGGGATAACATGCTACTTAGTTTGGTTGTCTAAAATTAATTGAGTAAATCGGGAAGAGAAACAGTGAGTGAGTGAGGAAGGAAGGAAGAGGAAGTAGCAGAGTAGAGGCATAAGCGAAAGTAGATAATATATACTATAAAGTAGGGACTACAATAGCAGATAGTTAGAGATGATAGACTCTGTGATACAAAGTTTACATAAGATAAAATCTTAATCAAATCGTTTTTCTATTGTAAATTATAATATTTGTTAATAATTCCAATAACAGCAGCATTGAACTATAAAACTGAATTCATTTTTTTTTTTTTGACAGAGCTTTGCAGAGCTTGGGTTACCTGCTAGTAATATCATTGTACTGTATTATCATTCATCCCATCATCATCACCTAGGCTTAAAATACTTCTGGAAGGTCGCCTTTGTAAAATATATAATATAATATAACATAAATATATGTTTTTTGTCTGCAGCTAACAACTTTGGCTCAGCCATTTTCATGTTGATTCCAACTCGAGATGTGTCACAGTATGGAGTGGGGATTCTCTGCTACACGTCGGCCCTCTTTGGCTTCATCTGGAGCGTCGTCTGGTTCACAAGTGTGTCAGACTCACCGATCGATCACCCCAGAATATCCGCCAAAGAGAAAACCTACATCCTCAAGTCAACAACCAGGAGTGGAACTATTTATGGTGTAAGTATCTGGATAAAATAGGTCAATACTTGGACCCGTCTAGACTACAACAAAGCTAAGGGTCTAATAATGGGTCGATTGAATTAAAACTATAATCTATAGTGAGGTCCACGTTATAATGGCAGTGTTTGATTAGCAATGGTATTGCTATCCTTGTCTATCATTCAACAAAGCTGCTGGCGCTATCTCTTTATCGCTTTGCTCTGCTGCCAAATTTTCTTTTAACAATGTAGAGCTAATAATCAATTAACAAAATATTTCATCTGTATTATGAAATGATTATTGAAAATATAATTGATTATTTAAAACGAGAATGAACAGTTAATATTACATCAATAAACTTGTATCAGCTACCGTCTATAGAAGGCATTGACAAGACAGAGTCGGCTAAGTTTTTCTCCTATCTTTCTCCACTCCCATTATAACGTGTCCCTCCCTATAGTAATAGTCCAGTCACTTCAATAGTGAAAATGGGCCGTTTGGGGAATTAATTCCGAACACGCTAAAATTTTCATGCAATGATTCTGGAGTATTGGACAGCTTAAAAGGCTGTGCAAAGGCTAAAAATAAACTTTCTACTGGTGATATTTTTCAAAATTTTTCGATTTGTAAACCGTACTATCAAGCTATCAAAATAAAAAAGTTTTCTCAGGAAAACATTTTTTTTCGATCATTACTTTTTGAGATATGAGCGCCTAAAGTTTAAATTTTTGTGTCAGAACATTTCAAGTTCGGTGAAAGATAAAACCATGAGATTTCAAGGATAGATTCTTCATGTTATTGTTGATCTAATAAAACAAAAATTTTCTGAAAATATCAATATTTGAGAAAGTTATTCAATTTACCAAAAATAACTCAACTAAAAGTTATTTTTGATCATTTTTAGTAAATTGAATAACTTTTTCAGAAAATGATATTTTCAGAAAATTTTTGTTTTATTAGATCAACAATAACATGAAGAATCTATCCTTGAAATCTCATGGTTTTATCTTTCACCGAACTTGAAATGTTCTGACACAAAATTTTGAACTTAAGGCGCTCATATCTCAAAAAGTCATGATCGAAAAAAATTCCTGAGAAAACTTTTTAATTTTGATACTTTGATAGTATATGAATCGAAAAACTTAAATATCATCAATAGAAAGTTTAATTTTAGCCTTTGCACAGCCTTAAATATAAAAAGTTGACCTTCTAGCCCTAGAGATTTTTACAGAGTGCCCCAAAAACTACAGACTTTCGGTTCCTTTCCCAGTTCTTTGAGATTAACGCCAAATCGAGTCATCGGACAGAAAAAATCACTCTTACCTTTTTTTAGATAGTAACCTTCAGTTCCAGAGTCTTGAGTTTTGGTATGTGCTTTCAAGGTGTTGATGGAAGGGTATGGAATATATAAAAATATACAAGTAGGGTACCGTACTTGATGATTTTTATATATTTTCAATAAGTAGTTTATCTGTAAAGGAAAAGTGAATATTATAGGAATTTACCTGCAATTCAATTATGATTTACACATGTACGCTAATTACCTATAACACATCAAATGAATTCGTTTTGATTATTTACATTATGATCATCTATTTTATTAATAAAATAGGCCTATAAGCACGCGGGAGATTTAGACATATTTATGCAGAATTTTCAGTTGGGTAGGTAGTTCTAATGTGATGCTGTGCTGAACGGATAATCTCTTCTTACATTTCTTATAATCTCTTCTTATGACATTTTTTCTTCTCAGTACCCACATATGATTCTTTTTTCTGTATTACATGATTTGTACCCATGTAAGATATTTCAAGTGCATATTTTTCCACCTCTCATCTTTTCTCTTGGAAAGTAGTTTCAGCAATATTTTATAAGATAGGATTTAAAAAAAAAAAAAACATATTGCTATTGTTAAGACGTTTTTTTGTTTTTGATCTTATTCTATTTTACTCTTGTTTTATTCTTAGCTTGTTATTCAATTTAAATCTAATTTTTGAATGAAGAATGTTGTAATGTTTCAAGGAGACATATAAGGGTTTAACCTGTTGTCTCCATGTATGATTGCATTTATGCAAATAAATAAATAAATTATTATGCCTTACTTTATTATAAATAGGTTCTCAAAATTTATTTCTTGTTCGATTATTGAAGTTTTCAATTTTTGAAAGCTGTATAATTGCAGGATACTTGAGAGTTGTAATATAAATATTTCATCTTAGGCCAACATGCTCAAAATTTATTTCTTATTTGCATTGAAGCTTCCAATTTTTAAAAGCTGAACAATATCTTCTATGATATGATAATAGGCTATTGTGATAAGGTATTTTATAATTATTAATTATGATGTAATTTTATTTTTCAGAGTGTTTCGCCCCAATGGATTGACATGCTTTGCTCGAAACAAGTGTGGGTTATAATAACGACGGATTCCTTCCTCTTATTGGCTTATTATTTCACATCAGAGCCGGCGGTTGTGATGATGATTGAGAGCGCAAATGCTCAGAGTGTAAGTTCTCCATTGAATATTATAATCAACTTCACCAATGGTCCAGAACACACTTAAAATACAATAGGCCTATGTATGTGTTCTCTCCTAAAAGTCTTATTCAAGTAGAGTTTTTAAGAAAGGAGATCAAGGATAAAAACTTTTACTAGCCACAATAAAAAACATCATTCATAAATTATTTAATTTGTTTACTGTATTCATTCATGTATGCAGAGACAACAGGTTCACTGTATTCATTTATGTATGCGAAGACAATAGGTTTCCTCTTATGTATTTCATTTTTGATGTGCATGGTATTGATTAATAATGTGAATATCTTCTAAACGGTTTGAGATATCGATGTGCGGTTTTCCGCATTCATTTTTTCTTGAAATTCCTTATTGAAATCATGTACCGCATGACAACCTTCCTATTTAAAAAATAAAGTTGCATTCATCAATATGGCGGATCCAAGATGGTGGACCAGATTTTTAAAGTCATAGTAAAGTAGTATTTTTAATTTGGGTAGGATCCCTGATCACACCCACCTTGGAATCACATTTTTTATGAGATACTAAGCCGTTCTCATACTTTTTTCTCTCTTTTCTGCTTTGAATAGTATTGATTAATAATGTGAATATCTTGGAAACAGTTTGAGATATCGATATGCGGTTTCCATTCATTTTTTCTTGAAATTCTGTATCGAAATCATGATTGTATCTCATGACCACCTTAATTCCCATTAAAAAAAAGTTGCATTCAACATGGCGGATCCAAGATGGCGGACCATATTTTCAAAGTCATAGTGAAGTAGTATTTTTAATTTGGGTAGGATCCCTGATCACACCCACCTTGGAATCACATTTTTTACTTTACTTATGAGATACTTTCATACTTTTTTACTTTTATGAGATACTAAAGCCGTTCTCATACTTTTTTTTCTCTTTTCTGCTTTGAATAGTATTGATTATAATGTGAATGAATATCTTGGAAACGGTTTGAGATATCGATATAAGGTTTCCGCCATTCATTTTTTCTTGAAATTCTGTATCGAAATCATGTATCTCATGACCACCTTAATTCCCATTAAAAAAATAAAGTTGCATTCAACATGGCGGATCCAAGATGGCGGACCATATTTTCAAAGTCATAGTGAAGTAGTATTTTCAATTTGAGTAGGATCCCCAATCACACCTATCGTCAAATTACCTTTGTGTATGTGATATTAAGCCGTTCTTGGACTTTTCACCCACTCTGTAGAATGATAATACAATAATAAGCGCTTTAATACGTATTATAAAATAGCCTACAAAGTTGATGGGGAACAAGGGAATTTTTATAAATTATTAAAATATACAATAGTAGCCTACATGCAGTGTTATTGAAACTATTTCCATATTGTGCTACAATAATTAGCAGCCTATTAGTTTAAAAGCACTCTCAGTATACCAATAGATATGGTAAGACCTATATAAATTAAAATGACAATTGGATAACACTTTATGCTCGGTTGCACAAGAGCCTCTTGAATTTTAACCGTGATTAAATCTACAAGGACCAATCTGAGAAGGCTATTTTGAAGGCTTCTCTGATTGGTTCTCGTGGAATAATTCACGGTTAAAATTTAATAGGCTTTTGTGCGACCGGCACTTATATAGTGATGTCCATGTTATAATGGCAGTATTTGATTAACTTTTGGTGTTGCTATCCTTGTCTATTATCCCACAAAACACATAGCAGTATCGTTTTCTAGCTCCACAACGTTGCCAAAAAAGTTTTTAAGAATGTAGAAATATAATTAATCAAGGCAGACAAACGGCAACTCTGTTCTCCTATCTTTAACCACTGTCATTATAACGTGGACCTCACTGTAGCTGTTTTACACTTTTTGATAATTTCGGACCGCCGTGAAGCTGGCTCCAACATATCGAGCACAAAATTTGAAACATATGCCAATATTTAGGGCTTTTTTGGGCTTCCACAATATCCAAGTTTCAAATTTTGGGATCAACCGGAAATGGGGTTTATAAGGGTTTATATATTGGCGGGCCAGCTTCACGGTTAGCCCGCGACCATCACCGATCTTGAAGATGAAAGTGTCATTCGATAGAGCGAATTTTGGGCTTCCATTCAATACCATTTTCAAATTTTGGGCTCAAAAAATACGACCGTGAGAGACTTTGAAAGTTTTCAAATTCGGCGGGCCAGCTTCACGGTTAGCCCGCGACCATCACCGATCTTGAAGATGAAGGTGTCATTCGATAGAGCGAATTTTGGGCTTTAATTCTATACAATTCTCAAATTTTTGGCTCAATAATTAAGCTGTGGGCGGAGGAAAACGTTATAGGCCGGGGGCGATATGTTGGGGCCAGATTCACGGCGGTTAAGTTCGGACCTTTTCCGTTATGTGCCAAGAAATTATGTACTCCGTCCAATTTCTACTCTGGTGTAGTTCTAATTTTCGCTACTAGGTTGCGTTACTATCGCACTTCCATTGTTTAGCGGGTAATGAGAATTCAATTTGAAATCTGTAAATGTATAAAAATTGAAAGAAAACTTGAAATGTGTTTATCAGGGGTGATTTCTACTACGGTACCATTGATATGAGTACGACTCTCAAGTTTAATTTCAAAGTTTTCTATTCATAAAATCCGGAAATTCATGAAATCCAGACATTGCTATTCATTAAGTACCAACAACATAAATGCTAATCCCATTAATGAAGCAAGGGTGTAATATTAACAGAATAAAGACATTCAATTTGTTGAAAAAAGTCATGCAAATTGTGAAAATATTTGAAAGTTGATATCATTAAAAAAGATAATTTTTATTACCTAATTATTTTTCAGAGTTGTTGGCTGTACTCCACAGGTGCAATTTCAACTTTTATTGTTGCTCTGGTTTCTGGAATAGTATGTGACTACTTGCTTTCAAGAAAGAAGATGAATGTTATAACAGCTAGAAAAACATTCACTTGTATTGGTAAATAGGCTATAATTTACTGTATTGTATTCAGAGCATATCAAATCTCATTTTCATTCACCCCAACATCCATCACAACCATAAGAAAACATTACAGATAATCGAAAATAGGTAGTATTTATTTATTTATTTATTCACAATGCAAATGACACTAATGTAATAACATTGAAAGATAAAATAATAAGATAGTCCTTGTGCTATTTTTCTTCCAAATTTATAGGTGAAAAAGTCCGAAATAAGGTTAGAATTTCACGTGTACAATTTTGATAAAATTTCAGTCCAAAACAAAAATGAAAAGTATATGGTGAAACAGGTAATATACCTTTAGGATTTATTCTTTCTGAAGAATGATATAATTATTTTGTAAATTTTTTATGTTATGTAAACTTATAGGACAATAAAGAAGTTTCAAATGAAATCAATTTTTCCAAATAGAAAAAGTATCTATGTGTCGGAAAGCGTACAATGAAGGTGCTCTACAACTCAAAAAAGGATTATTGTACGGTACTACAATGATAACTCTAATAAAAATGATTAGAATATAATTAAATAGAGATTAATGGAACATTATCAGTGATGCCTGTGGTGCTACCTTGATGACTATGCTATTCTACCTTGAAAAATAATTTTAGATCAGTGTCAAGTTTATCTGATTTGAGAATATTTTTCTGCTGAGGGTGATGCCCACATGAGCTCCAGGCTCATTCGTAAGTAATGTAAACTCATCTTTTGATGTGATTTTTGGTGTTAATTTTAGATTTAATTTCAAGGTTAGCCTTTACAATATGTGTAGGCTTTGGCATAGGCTTTTGACAGTTGAAAAAGGGCCAAAGGTGAGAGCCAAAATTTATAATTACCTATTCAAAAATGTTTTCTTGAAAATAACAATCAACTTTTACACTTATAAATGGCATAAGTGCTTGAAACTAGTTGTGTTTATACAAAAATATAACAAGGGTAGCCTTCTATTTAGTAATTTTCTATATTTAATCACCTATTCAATTTATCTTCATCATGTAGACGTAATTGATATTCCTTTATTTACAAAATAGCAGGTAACCCATGCTCCGCAAGGGTCTAAATAAAAACTTGACAAACTGAAACTTGATCTACTGAAATCTTGAAGAATTTAAAATATAATAATTATTGTATCACAATTGTCTATATAGTATTTATTACTATTCATGACAAGTGAATAAACGAAATACCTCATAAAAAAAGGCCTATAACCATCCTCGGTGAATCAAGAATCTGTACTATGAAAAATTTCAAGTTAATCAGTCCAGTAGTTCAGACGTCTTGATGCGTCTATCGTGAATTTCCCATCCCGTACGTGTTAATTTATATAAATTCTTTGCTTCAGCCTATCCTCCTTAGCCAATTCTTTCCTTCATTATATTATACATAATACAAAAAATATTTCTATACTAAAAACACTAGGCTACTATGTTTGTATTCAACACAACCTCTAATTATGACTAAACTTGATTTTGATTGATGATTTTTTACTCTTACTTTCCAGCTGCATTTGGGACGGCGATTGCACATTCGGCGATAGTTCTGACAAGAAAGGAATATGGATACCAGCATACACTTCTATTTATGATAACAACTGGATTCGTGGGGGCGAGTTGCTGTGGTCTGGAATTGGCGTTTAACGACTTTGCACCTAACTTTGCTGGTAAAATACATTTTATAAACCCAAAAAAGAAGATTCATTATATTATACATACGGTAATACAAAAAATATTCCAATACTAAAAACACTTACATACACACATAGGCTACTATGTTTGTATTCAACACAACCTCTAATTATTTAAACAATTAGAACTGTTTATACTAAAGTCAAGTTTAATGATGTTGTAAAGAAGAATTGAAAATTTATTGAGTTAAAACAATCTTTGAGGTTAATGATGTTTAATGATGTTGTAAAGAATTAAAAATTAATTCAGTTGAAACAATCTTTGAGGTTGAAACAGAAGTATAGCCATATACAACAGTTTTGCAAAAATATATTAATAACAGTAGGCTATATGCAATCTCATTGTGCTCGTTGATTTCAAATATATTTTAACAGCAATATCTCCACACTCCAATATCAAATACTGTACTCCAAGATATTGAACTTGAAATTGAGTGTGTTCACGCGCATCTCAAATCTACTATTCTAAGATCTGAGCCAGCTGGTGACAGGACAATAGCGTTGCAGACACACGAAGTCTGCTATCTCTTCATAGTGAATGATTTAATAGAATCAACAGTTGCCAACAGTTCTCAATTGAATAATCTTATTATTCTTTTAAAGAATAAGATCTTAAATTAGATGAAAAACTGAACTGGGAGGATCATGTGGCCTTAATTTGCTCTAGGCTTGCACGAGTTAATTTTCTGTTGCTTAAATGAAAAAGTAATGTCAGTAACAACTTGCTGCTGAGTTCCTATTTTGCGTTTTTCCATAGCCACCTAACATATGGCATAATACTCTGGGGTAACTCCACTGGCTCAGACAGAGTGTTTAAATGGCAAAAGAAAGCTCTGAGATGTATCTGTGGGCTGTCTCCTCAAGATTCCTGCAGGGAGTACTTCAAGAAATTGAAAATAATGACAGTACCCAGTTTTTACATATATAACTGTATAACTTACATTAAAGAAAATATCAATAAACTTACAACCAGAACATCTATTCATGCACACAATACTAGAAAAAAACACAATAGATCTACCTTATTCCAGGCTAACTAAAATCCACAAAAGCTATAATTTATTATGTAGGTATTGAACTCTTTAACGCCCTTCAAGCCAGTGCCCGTGCAGTACCTTTGGTGACGTTCAAGTCAGTATTGGGTAACTGGATAAAGGGCAAGGCTTTTTACTCCATCACTAAATTTAATTAATGTAGTAAATCTGACTTGCTATTTGTTTAGATAAAATTATTAGAATTACTAATTTTTGTTATAAGTAAGTTAATTTAGTGTTGTAAAATAATTTGTCTTACTGTTTAGTTTGGTAATTTTATTAGCATAGTCTTTGTATATTGTGTTATTTAATTAGTGAAATAAGTGATGCACTGTAACTCACTCTCCATCTCTAGCACCATCATCATTATTAACCAGCCCATACTAGACTTATTAGAATACTTATGTTAAATTTTATTAGTGATATAAGTGTTGCAATGTAGGCCCTAACTCACTCTTCATCTCTAGCACCATCATCATTATCATCCAGCTCATACTAGACTTAAAATACTTATGTTAAATAAGTTGTCTGGAATAAATTGAGATTGAAATTGAATGATAGACAAGGATAGCAATACCATTGCTAATCGAACACTGCCATTATAACGTGGACCTCACTATATAGTATTTGCTCACATTCGTTGGCTCATTTTAACATCATTTTTTTCACTAGCAAACCAATATAATAGGCTACAAAACTCATAATAAATTTTTATAATCAAGATGAATTATTTTGTTAATTAATTATTAATTCTACATTGTTAAAAGACGATCTGGCAACAGAGCAAAGCGAGAAAGAGAGAGCCCTATCCGCTTTGTTGAATGATAGACAAGGATAGCAATACCATTGCTAATCGAACACTGCCATTATAACGTGGAACTCACTATAGTATTTCTCACATTCATTGGCTCATTACAACATCATTTTTTTCACTAGCAAACCAATATAATAGGCTACAAAATTCATTGAACATGCCAAATTTTGGAATTAATTTTGCCACATTGTTTTCCAGCTACACTGTTCGGTATCACAGAGTTCATTTCAGGCTTAATTGCTGTTTTAATCAAGAAAATAATTTCCGAAATGGATTTCAAGGTGAGTGAGCTTCCAATTGAAACTTCTTGTTTATAATGAAAACACTGGGATGTTAATGAAAGACACTGATTGGTGTTGAAACATGTTTGTAATTTTACAATAAATTAGTGATAATTTATTTTATTAATAAATTATAATTTTATTAATAAATTATAAATAATTTTACAATTATTTAATTATTTTTGACAACATCCCACTGTTTCCATTATGGATAGATATCAATAACATCTCACCAGCATCAGTATCTGAAGTAGGCCTACATGTTTATGTTGGGAATAGATTTGAATTCTTTAAAATAATTTCAATAGTGTACCGCACTTTATAATCAAATCAAACTTTATTCATCAAAAACATCAATCATCATTCACAATACAAATTAGAATACTATAACAATAATTAATACAATTATAACAATGAAGTTTTATGCATTGAATAATTTCACAATAGGCAAAGATAATTCAATGAATAAATATACACCCCACTATAAATGATGTATGTGTTGGGGAATGAATAATAAATTGGAATGTTTTGTAAATATCAGACTACTGTGAGTTTTTACAATGTTATTAACTCAATAAAATGAAATTACAACGTTTTCGTAAATGGATACGAGCAGTCCACACGGTATACTTCTGCAGCACTACTTTTATAGGTGTTATGTAATCATGATTTTTTTCAATCGAAACATCAAGAACTAACTTACATAAAAATCAAAATATACTCCTTAAACAAAAATACAATCCTCAAACATTTTATGCATATTCAAAAAAAATTACTTATGCCACTATAGAGAAAACAAATGATTGATTATAAAGACATAATATTGTGGGATAAGTTTTTTGGGTAGTCTCAAAAATGAAGCTTTACAACTTTCACATGAGTAGGCTATTGATAATAATTCATCCATAATATTATTAAGGAATGGATTGTCTTATACATGTATGGAATAGATTTGAATTCTTTAAAATAATTTCAATAGTGTAAAAAAAATCTGAAACTCAGATGTTTTGACGTTTAAAACTTTAACATGAGTATAATTTGTGGATTTAAGTGAAATTTTAAATATTTTTTGTGATTGTGTAGGAAGATTTTTGTTTGGTTTGGTATTTTGAAATTAATTAATGTGATAAATTCAGAATTATTGTCGTACATACATTTTTTGGGCTCAAAATAGTGTGTGAATTGAGTTATCATTTACATAACCTCTAGACTGTGTATTCCAAATTAAGGTTTAAAGCAGTTTTGGGGAATGCCTGTTGTTTTTACCTGCATTGTATCTATTGTCTATGAATAAATGAAATGAAATAGGAAATACACGATTGACCCATTATCACTTATGAACTGATTCAACTTAACTGAATTTACTGAGGATGGATATAGACTCATTTTCATTCTTATAAATCAATTAGGCCTAATTAGAATTCAATTATCAAATGAATTTATTCGATTTGTGATTTAAAGTTAACGCAACCATAAAATCCCGAAATCATTCTTCAAGTAAAGTGGCGTAATTGGTAGCACTACGATTCATGAATGAAAGGTTGCGGGTTCAAAACCAATCAAACTCATTCTCTGAACTCTGAAGAGGATTATCCACATCATTTTGACAAATTGATTCTATTCTTTGATGTTTCCTGGACATAAGGAGTATTTTACAACACAAAATTTTCCCCGGTGCAAAGCACGGGTTATCTGCTATCTACGGTATACGGGTTATCTGCTATCTACAGTAATGCACTTCTTCAAAGTGCTGCTAGGTCTACACAAGTTTTTCTCATATTTACTATTCATATGAAATCAACAAATTCATTTTTTATTCCAATTTTTACTGATCTGAATAATTAATTAATTTTCTTCTTTAGCCTGTCTAATTATTTATTTTGATATTTTTGTCTTCTCTTTCAGCAGTTGACTGAATTAGTTTATGGAAAAACAATTATTTTCCAAAATTTGTATTTTCCGATTGAACTCTCATTCATATCAAATTTTATTGTCATTTTTTGTTTCGATTTCTGTATTATCTCTATATTTTGTATTTTTTGCTAACGACGTGGTAGTTAAGTGGGCATTACGGTACTGTCCAAACTTCGCCAAGTCAACAAATAAAAAATTCATTCTATTCTATTTTATTCTATTCTATTCTATTTATATTTTGTATTTTTTGCTAACGACGTGGTTAAGTGGGCATTACACGGTACTGTCTAAACTTCGCCAAGTCTACAAATAAAAAAGTCATTCTATTCTATTTCATTCCATATTCTACATTAAGTTTCTTCTTCTTAAAATCTAATAACTTAAAATATCAAAATCACTGCAATTTTCAGAACGGTCTTCCATTGGATGAGCTGCTGTGCCTTGCAATATCGTTCTTTCTGAGCAGTGGAGTGTTGTATTTGATTTTTGGCAGATCGGATTTGGTGCGATGGAACCAGCACTACATCCCACCACGCAGTGTTATGCGAGATAATCGCTCAAAATACATCATTTTCAAGAGAGACGTGAATTATATTTGATTTTTACACAGAAACCATCTGATTTGAAGGCGTATTGAATGTCATTAAGCTACAGAATATCTAGTAATGCAGCTCAACTCAACTTTGTACTTGATTCACTTGTATATGTATATTGAAATAATAAAAGGATAATCAGCTTCCCAAATATGTTTCCCAAGTCTTATAAAGTTCAAGGTTTGGTTGCATAAAAGCTTGTTAAATTTTAATTGTGATTAAATTATTATTATTGTTATTCATGGCGCAGTTGTATATGTGTGTGAGCTTCATTTAAACTCACACAACATATGCCACCTGAAATGATGAAAAATTATTAATCATACTTGTTTCCTAATCTTGTTCAATAAGTTGATAAAGACGTACCAATTGAACTTTGCTATTCTGCATAAGCTAAGGTAGATCTACTTCATCAAAAGGTATTATAAATATATTCATATATTTAAGTTGATATCATCAACTTACAATAAACTTTTCATTGAAGCAAGTAGTACCTACTATCGCATATTGTATTCTCTACAGAATAAGCACCAACAAGTATCTGCTAGAATGAGAAATTTCTCAGTGGAAAGAATTATCTAGAAGTGAGATAGACGACCAACGAAAATGATGGTCTTTGTTACTTTGTGTACAATGGCAAATACAAATGGGCGATCAGCCTTTATGGTAATAGGCCTTGGATAAAGCGTTCGGTTGGAAATACCAATGCCTGAAAAAGCAGAAATATTTCAAATTAAACAGTTTGAATAAATCAAAATTCAAAGTAACAATACAATTTCAAAATAATTGTCTTGATATGTGATGTCCTCAAATAGGTACAATACGGTACTCGAGAGAGTGAGATAAGTGAATGCTATCTATAATATTTTGCTTTTCTTCTAACTAGGAAAAAAGTAACTAGCAAACATTATAATATTTTATAATGATTAGTAATGCATTGTGGAAATTGCTGAGGAAACATTAATTTAAAATGGATGTTGGAAAGAATCATTTTATAGTTTTTTTTCTAAAAATAATTTTATAAATATTGATGAAGTGTTGGCCTATTCGACACGTAATTAAATTATTTTCGGGAAGAAGTCTTCTGGTTAATTTACAGCATTCAATTGGGATTTTTGTTAAATAATAATTATTCATCAACTAGCATTTGAACAAATGCAATTTCTAATCTATTTCCATCTGTATATTACACCTTTTTCTAAGTCGAAACAATATTTCACTGTCACTTCTACATCTACATATTAATTTTTGGAGAACAATCTTCATTGATTGGGACTCTTTGGGGTAATATAATGAGGTGGTTCACAGAAAATCATCAACAAATGAGTAGGCCTACTTTATACAGTGACTGCATCCACTGATAATATTTGGGAAATAGATGCCAAGAAAATAATAAGAGTCCTCACATGCGACTATCACTGAATATTTTGATGTGGGGATAAGTAACTTGACGGTCTGTCTCATGTCTCCAATATCGAGGTTTCTTTTTTATTCTAATGTTTATTAGTTAAATTTTCGGACAAGCACATGCAAAGATCGTGAAGGAATAATGTGTGCGTGAGAAAAACCGTATGCTCACGTTCAGCGTTTTAGGGACCATGTAGGGGTTACAACCAACTTTGTGAAGGAAATAAGGAGGTCTCATGAAGGTACTACTTGGAATGTGGTCAAACCTTTCCAAGATATAGTAGTATTCGGATAGTTTCAGATTGTATAAGACAAATAAATTAATAAATCACCCCCAGAAGGGGCTTCAAAGAAACCTTTTAGGAGAGACAATAATCAAAAGATATTATGATTGTTCAGAAACTAAAACCACTTGAGTAGCCAAGCTCTATTATTAGAGGATTCCAGTACCAGTGCATATGTCCGGTACTCTGAAAATATTATTAGATCCCAGGAATAGATAGGTATAGTTTCATTCCTAGGTAGAATAGTTTCATTAGAACTCATATGGAAATTATATTAAATAGAGAATGCATTTATTCAAATACTAATTAATATATAATTATTATTAACGAAAATCCTAAATAAATGCTGTAAATCACCCCGAAGACTTCTGCTACTGCAGACATTGACAACAGGGTTAACAGCTAGATGGAAATTCGATGAGAACTACTATCCAAGAATTAGTTTCCAGCCCGGGAATCGAACCCGATACCTCCCAATTGCTAGTCAGGAATGCTTACCCTTACACCAAACTGACAATCTCTGGATAGCAGCGCTCATTTTATACGAAGCCAAAGCGGCCAACCAGTTACAGATGGAATTAAATAGAGAATGCATTTACTCAAATGCTAATTAATATATAATTATAAATTATATATTACAATTATATAATTATTAATTTACAAATACTGGTATGTCGGAATCCGCCAGAATTTACAAATAATAATAATATAATATCGTGTGACCTGGCTGGCTCAGGTCTGGTGTCAGAGTTTTCAGGTCGCAACTGATCAATTTCAGGGCCTCTGACATGACCCAACGACTGCCGGGATCGACGTGTCCATCCGAAGCATTTTACAAATCATTATACAGGTAATTCCTCATCGCATGCTAAATTAGGGGAATACATGTTCATTGAAAAATCTGGCTTACCAGTAGCAGCGGCTGCTTCAGTCGAGATTTCATCAATATTCAAACTAGCTTTGTGAACTGCATCACTCACGAAAAGCCGTGGATCATCGGAGATTTTCCCAAGATATCCGTTGGTGAAGATGGATTTCACTCCAATCTGAAAAGATGGAATCGAAGATTTACTCAGAATTGAAATATTCCACCGTGATCATTCAAAGTTAGCATTTTTTTAATATTATGAAAATTCAAATAAAACCTGCCTGCGATTACAAGCTTGTAATTGCATATATGATCCTGAAGAAGTGAAGATGGAAATGAACACTGATTGATGTCTTGGAAGCCATATGAATTTTAATATTAAATAATTGATGATTAATAATTTTGCATCATGGAGGAACTAAAAAGCAAGTAGCCTGATTGTTATATTTTTTCGATCTGTATACGGGAATTATAATACCTATTAGCCTACTGTAGCCTATACTCATACTATATACTCTGAATAAAACGAGTTGAGACTTACTGGTTGCCAAATATGTGGCAAAATATTCCAAATCTTCACATGAAAGCTCATATAGGTATATAGGTATATGGCTGGATGTCATATTCACTTTGACAACACACAGCAGTCGATGCAGAGTTGTCAATTTGTAAATATCCAGTCAAGAAAATTGAAATTTTGCACAATTTGACAACATTCATGGAAAATCTTCTCTCTTCTCTTCTCTTCCTTACAATAACTTCCTAAATAACTCTATTTTCTAACTTATTTTTTTTTTCATTTTTTCAGTCAAAAATATATTTTACTAAATTAAATGAAATTGTTTTTTTTCAATTATTGATTTATACTTTTTTATCATATCACTTATTATTCTATTTAAGATATTATTTCCTTATGTTGTGATGTAGATGCATTAGAATATTGTATAGGAGGTTTAAGTGGGAGAGAGGGCCGGCTGCGCCCTAACTTCGCCCTCCAGGTTAAAATAAAGCCAGCCTATCTATCTATCTATCTTCTCAAATCTCTCTTCTCTTCTTTGCCTGCCTATTACATGGAAATGAATTTGCTAGCACACAAACTTAGGTTTTGCTGGCAACGCCAATTAAATTTTAAGTTAAAATTTTATTTTTATTCTGTATAAGTATGAAGTATTTGCTTTATTCATTATTGTTATCGTTATAATTGGCAAATAAAATGATTTTGATTTTTTGATTTGAAAACCATAGTTGGCGAGGTATCTTCCTCTCTTTTTTCTCTTCTCCAACACACCCAGCAACTACAAAGCCCATGGTTTTTTATATTTGTAACATTTTATTTGTTTTGTAATTCTTTGTCATTTTGTTTTGTCTTGTTTTGTGTGTTTTAATAAATTGAAAATTGAAATACTCCACCCAAGTCTCAACCTGTACTATTCAATCTTTAAAAGTGTTGCTAAAATTGTAGTCCACATCATTGGACCTATCATTGAAATTAATTTCTAATAGGCCTACAACATGTTTCGACTGAGAAATATATAATAGTCTTGGAAAATATAAATAGGTAGTCTTAGATATAATAGACGTATATATGTATCATAATATTATTAAACCATCATTCAGCTCATTTATTTGCTTATAAACAAAGACATTAGTATCTTACATCCATATGAGACTTATACCCTAGACTTAACCTACATTATTCACTTGATGATGGATCATCAACTCATCCATATAGTTGAATATATAAAAATAATGTATTAATTTTAAATATTCTACCATATTATAATTTTAAATATTTTACTTTATAATTTAATTCATTCATATGGGCTAGGCAACTTCATATAATGAAGAGGGTACAACTTATACCTTCTGCAGCAATTCCTTCAAGTCGGTTTTGACCTCTAGTTTGCATTTGGGAACAATCAGCTTCAACTTTGTTTTCTCCACATCAGTAGCAAACGAGTCCAAAAATGTTGTACTGTTCCCTTCCAGACCTTTCTTTAGTTTTTCATCTAGCTCAACGATTCCATCCGTTTCTTTGGGCACAAGCAACACCATACGATAGTTTCCCTGAAAACAGAAATAGCAGATCATGTTTTACACCAAACTGGAAATCACAAGAAAGTTAGCCTATCTAGGTCATTTTGTTTATTTGTTTTGAGGTTCATTTATTTATTCAACTTCCAAGAGTACAAATTACAACTTACTATATATAAACACCAATGAATTCTACAAAGAAAAAAAATAATAAAAGAAGCAAATAAAAACATTGTGAATGTATACAGAAATAAATACATTTTTATTGTTCTATGATGGGCCTAAATTGTGGAAATTTATCAATCATTTAATTTATATTATATACGGTAAATATAAATATTATTTTTAGAATAAATAATTTCATATAAGTTATTATTTCCCTTACAAAACAAAAAACAATAGAATAACAAACAAAAAATGTTAAATATTTACTATTTTATGAATAACAAACATAATATGACTAGAGTTTCAATTCTTTACAATACCTTTGTTATCATCCTGATTACAACACAAAATTATTGGTTTATGACGACCTTTATCTTTATAGTGAGGCCCACGTTATAATAGCAGTGGTGAAAGATAGTTGCCGATTCTCTGCCTAGCCGCTGCCTTCTAAAGAGGATGAGTTATTAGCTGATACTGGTATAATATTACTGATTTAATATTAAAAGTTCATTCTTGAAATAATCAAAGTATTCTATTTGTCAAGAAAATATATTTTACAATGATTGAAGAATAGGTACATTTTTAAAATTGAGATTGAATATTTTGTTAAATAATAGTCTAATTTTTCTAATTTTGTTGAAAAACGATCAGGCAACGTTGCAGAGCTAGAAAAGGATAGCGCTATATTTGCTTTGTCGAATGATAGACAAGGATAGCAGCACCATTTCTAATCAAATACTGCCATTACAACAATATTTACGGTACCACATTTTTTCAATAATTAATCAGGGTGATTGATATTACTAAGCTGTAAGTTATTTTTCCTACAGTTACGTTGAAAAGTGGCCATTGCTGCACTGATTACAGAACGCAAAGAATCACTTTTCCGCTCTAGTGCGGGAAAAAATTTTTCTGCACTCCAGATTTGCAACATGGCAACGCAAAATACTTAGTAGGTTATATGGAGCAACAGTGCAGCAAAATCAAAATGAAGTTGGTAACAGTGACTGGGCTGCTATAGTGAGCAGACGTGCAACGAAGCACAACGCGCTAATTATTATTAATTAGATATTATAACCAAGGACAACGAGGACTTTAGGATTTTAGGATTAAGGTTTTTATCAATAATAAAATTACACAGAAAAAACATTTGATGGATTTCAGGCAATTTTACCCATAATTACCCACTTTTCATATTCAATGGTAACTGTAGGAAAAACTTAATGTGAAATACGTGCGCAAAGTTCCTCTGCTACACTCAAGAAACTATTCCAACCAAGTAAACGTTTCTTTCGGTGCAGCAAACTGTCACTTTGCGCACTAGTTGCACAAATAACTATTGCTGGCTGTACAAAAGCCGGTTAATTTATTGCGCGATTAATTCCACGAGAACAATTAGAGAAGCCGTCTTTTCAAAAAGCCTTCTCTGATTGGTTATCGTAAAATAAATACGGTTAAAGTTTAACCTGGTTTTGTGCAACTGGTCCAATCGACTGACAGATATTTTTATCCTGTTGAAAGCAATTTTGGAACAAAAATGAAACAAATTCTTACAGAATTTTTATAGTAGGGTAGCCTACTCACCACATACGGCATGAGAATGATGTGCGATTGAAGATCATCCGAGAACTTGTAATTGAGTTTTCGCCTAATCAGCATCATTTCTGTTTCATAGACCTTGTCCAGCGCGTAGAATGGACGAACCTTTGTCTCATTCTTATCAAAAGGATGAATCCACTTCGATTTGAAATAGACTGCGTTCACCAGAACTGCTACGGTAAACTTGTCTATGAAATCTGTACAAATAGCAACAATTTATAAATTAGAAGAAGAAACAAATTTATAGTTTTGATTGAGAGTGCCTGAAAACTGCGAGTTCAATTTTTCTATGGTATATGAACAGATGTGTGAACCTGAAAGGTGCTGTGTTCTATTAGGTTTTAAAGGTGAAAGGAAAAGTTATTCAGCACACACACATCGATTTTTGTTCGTACGATATTTTTCCGTCCTTATGAATTGTATCAGATTAAACGGAACTTGACAAACATCATCTGTTTGAAATCATCTGTTCAATCTAATAGAATTTATAAGGACGGCAAAATATCGTACGAACAAAAATCGATGTGTGTGTGCGGGGCTTTAGGGAAGTTTGGCTTTTGAATGGCAATATATGTTTTGATATTATTTCAAATGTGTTGATAATTTTATATAATTAATAAAGATAACGAAAAGTTCAAATACTCGCACATTTGAGATATTGCACTAGGTACTTACAAAAATGTAAGTAGATCCATGCGCTAGTCCAGGCAATGAATACAGTACTCAAAAAAGGGTATAAAGGGAAAAGTTTGGAAAACAATTATTGACCCCGCAGTTCTGTTTAGGGTAGTAAGGAGGTAAACATATCAAAAGTCCTCACCCCTACCCATTATAGTAAGGGCCGGGTGGGGGTGGTTCAAAAGTACCATTTTTTGGCTTCTTGCATATAACTTGAAAACTACTGTATGCATCTCACGGACATGACTGTTCTCTAGAAACTGGAAGGTTTAATAATATCCTACAATATTTATGTTACAAACTTATTCTATATATGTTTTCGAGATATACGTTCTTGAAGGTGTGACATTTTTGAAAAAACGTTTGCCTCCAATTCTATATCTTCTATTTATGTTTTTGAGATATACCGTACGCTCCTGAAGGTGTGACATTTTCGAAAAAAAAACGTTTGCCTCCAATTGTTTTGCTATTTTTGTTTTTAAAACTTTGTAAAAATCGATGAGAAAACTCCTTGCTGATTATTGATTATGAGCTTATAGAGCATAAAATTCTCTTTTCAATTTGATGTAGCAGCTTTAGTTTTATTGAGTGTGAAATCTCCAGTTTTGCAACAATAGACCAAGTGACAGAGGAATTTGGAGGGAATGTTTTGAACACATTTTTCGACTTAGCAGCTTTGTTAGGACTATAGTTAGGAGGAGAACATATCAAAAGTCCTCATCTAAAGGGATGAGGGGTTTGAAAGTTTCATTTTTTAGCGTTTCGCTCCACGCTTACTTGAGAACATGCGTTTAACCGACATGACTAACTATTCAAAATGGGGCTTGATAAATTCCTTCACCATTTTTGAACACAACCGCTTCCTGGTGGTTCGGAAACCACCTAGATTATTAAATCCAATCATCTCTCATCATGACCTAAAGCTCATGTGGGCATCCTCAGCAAAATAGTTTTATGAAATTGAATTGGTTTTTGACACAGCTTCGACCCTATAATCTCCCTTACCTTTCGGTAGCAGGTCTTTGATAATATTGCTGGTCTTATTCTCCACCCACTTATTGATCTGCAGAGTCGAATCGATTGGGTTGGCAGACATATTCATTACACGTGACTCAGCATGGAAGTCGCTTTTCAAGTGATTCAGAAACTTTTCTTTCACCTCAAAGTTTCTGTCCACGAAAAATCCATTGGCCACTGTCATGTTTTCGTCACCCTGAAAAAGAAGACCAATTTTCTGATTTCAAGGAAGTTCAAACAAGAAATAATGTATTTCACAAACATAGTGGTTGACAAAGAATTATTACTCATCTATTTCACTATCCATGATGAACTGAAAGTCAATAATCCGTTTTGAATTATTTTCGACGACACTAAGGTCTAATTTATGAATATTAGTTTTTGAAAACTAGTACCTACTCACATGTGGAGCGTTTTCGGATTTTTTAAATCCAATTTTTAACACACCATTTTCACATATCTTCAACTCAGTGTTGGAAATGGATTTAAAAAATTCGAAAGCGCTCCACATGTGAGTACTAGTTTTCAAAAACTAATATTCAAAAATTAGACTGCAGTGTCGTCGAAAATAGTTCAAAAAAGAACTACTGTTATTCCCTCCCTGTTGTGCTAAATGTAATATATGTTTGCATCAGAATTATTACTCGATAGTAATATCCCAGTCAGCAGTAAGGCTTGATTCAAGGCTTGAATTAGAAGCAGCCTTCACTTGTCAATCAAGGCTGAAGTTGAATCAAGCTGGAAACGATCTTGTTTGACATTGAACTCGAAATCTCCTTTAATTTCCATACTAGAATCGAAAGCAGCATATCCTTGTTTTTCAAGGCTAATAAACTTGGTTGGAATCGAAATTGAATATGGCATGTTATGTATCCATTCGAATTTAGCTTTTATTGCATGGGCCAAACAAGTCTTGACTTTACCTTGAATTTTCCTTGTCAGTTGAAGCTGACAAACTTGGTTGGAATCGAAATTGAATATGGCATGTTATGTATTCCTTCGAATTTACCTTTTATTGCATGGGCCAAACAAGTCTTGACTTACCTTGAATTTTCCTTGTCAGTTGAAGCTGACAACTTGGTTGGAATCGAAATTGAATATGGCATGTTATGTATTCCTTCGAATTTACCTTTTATTGCATGGGTCAACAAGTCTTGACTTTACTTGATATATTTGTGTATATTGTTGAACGAGCGTTAGCGAAATCTAATTTTTTACTTACTGAAGACCAAAGGTTTTTGACTTACTGCATGAGAAAAAAATTGTTTTGATCTATCATTTAGTCACCTGGAATTAATTGCATGCTATTCCTGAAATTTTTCAATTTATTAAGAAAGCTGATGCCATTTGGGAGTTATCACACAGACTGACCTTATGCGCCGACACAAGATTTCAGCTGAATAATACACAACATATTTTAATTCATAAGTTCTATAACTATATTAACTCGCTGCCGTGAACGTCGCTGCCTGCCTGTCTATTATCTGTCTATAACATAATAAGCGTAATTAGTAATACTACTTGTGATAATAGTTGCAATGATGTTGACAATAATTTGCTATGACAAATTGGTTTTTGTTCAAAGTGTTAAATTGTAATTAGAAGCTACTTTTAGTTTTCACTAACACTCGATTATCCATTGTAGGTACTCATTCATTTCTTGTTTGTATAATTCATTATTATCTTTAAGTGTTGAGATAATTGAAACGGTTAGAGATATATGGATTCCGCCATTAATTTTCTTTTGAGATTCTGTATCGAAATCATGTATCACATTACGATGTTCCCATTTGAAAAAAAAGTTGGATTCAAGATGAAGCTGCTGGATTCAATAAAATGTAGTTGAATCCATATGACGGACAAAAGTTTTGAAATGACAGAAAGTAGTTTTCTTCAACTGGAATAGGATTCCCATGGAACCTACTGTCATATCATACTACTTCTAAAAGTATTCAGCTTCTTCCATAATAATTCTCATTAACTCTGTATAATTAAAGTTGTGGATTTCAGAGATCATTGCAACAGTTCAAGAGCGATCTCTCCAACCCAGTCTATGCTATTCTTATTAATAGCATATTCGAATCTATGTAAATAAAAGCGAGTTGGCACTCATTTCTATGTACATTTTGAGATGAGAACATTCATTTACAAATTTATCACCAATATCGTCCGAATAACACTTCACCAACTGTTGCAGCCTTTGCTATAAAGATTCGTTTGAATATCTCTCAGATATTAAAAGTGACAAAATTCTTCAGATTCATCACAGTTGTCATCATCATCATCATCGTCGTCAGTTCTAACAATTGGAATGTGTGACAAAAGCAAGGATGGGAAAGTCCAGTCGTTTACCTGCCTGGTCTACCAGTGACAAGTTCTTAGATTCTATTTCCAGTAACTTGCATTCAATTTCCGGCATGTGTTTCAACCTCTATTGACCACCACACTACCCTATCTTTTCCCACCTGAACTAGTCACTATTTTTAGATCACTGACCTTTCTTCTGAAACTGAACTATTTCTTCAAAATGACTTTCGGCTTCCTATACACACCACATTTTTAGTATGTTGAAGTGGAAAAAATTTGTTGTTGAGAGGTCGGAAATACGTTAGAGGCAAATAAGTAGCCAACATTTTAAAATGTCATGGGACAAAGAAAAAATTCATTGTGTAGAGGCATTTGTTAAGTGGAGGCTCTTTATAGAGAGGTTCGTCTGATGTATAAGCCAGCTGGGTAGCCGAGTGGTCCTAAGCATTGATACAATGTATTCTAGGAACTGTACCTTGATTGAAACCTTCATTCTGCCTGGTCGTGGGTTCACGTACCGCCAAGGGCATATGATATTTAATAATCTTATCTCATTACTCACGCACAAGTAACAGATTACGTGAGTATTACCCGCAACGAATATTGTTATTCACAAATCCGTACCAAGGGACTTGAAAGCAAAACTGTTAATCTTCTCAAATTTGAAAACTGTAATAAATATAATGAAAAAAGGATTACAGATTTTTGTCTAGTTGAGAAGTTAATATTGTGGTAATTATATTCATGTTAAATTCGAAGACTAAGAAATTGTCAAAGACAACAGATTTTATTAAAATATTTAGAAATACCGGTTTCGGCTGTTACACCATTGTCAATCTCTGATAAACTCAATTTGTCAGAGATTGATTGTTCATCAGAGATTGACAATGGTGTAACAACCGAAGCCGGTCTTTCTAAATTTCAATAAAAACTGGTTTCTGACAATTTCTGTCTTTTTATTTAATATTACAGCAATTATATTATGTGCTTCCTATCGAATCATGAAATGTTTTTGAATTGAAGCGCCAAATTTCTATGTCTCAACAGTGTATAACTTACAACTTGATTTGATATATATATTTATAACTTACCATTTTTTTCTCAAATGAACTCATAATCGTTCAAGGAATATATCCTCTGAGTTTGAAGTTGATTAATAAGAGCGTTCGAAAGTTATTGTCGAAAAAACATACAAACAGCAGTACAAACTCTCGAAAGGACGAGCCACAAGTCTTAATAAGGGAGAACTCACTACATTCGTTCAATAAATCTATGGTTGATACAAGGGAGAACTCACTACGTTCGTTCAATAAATCTATGGCTGAGACAACTTCCAGTCATTTTATTCAGCAAGAGCTACCACAATACAACTTTTGCTACTACTCAAATATAAATTATTCAACAATTTCGATGGTAATTTCCAAAAAAATTCAGTAACTGAGGTGAAATTTCCATTCATTGGGAATTTCAAATATAAAAAATTATATCACTTTGAAGGCTTGAACAACAAAAAACATGTTTATTGTGTAAGGGCTGTGAAAATCATGAAGAGCACTAAAGATTCATCTACACTTTTTAAATTATTTAATATGGGGAACGATCAATTTGAGAAAGAATTTTTTTTAAATTAATTACTTTTTAATTAAATTAAAAAAGGGATTATGGTACTTGAAATATAAATCGTGAGTTACCGGTTTATTTGAATGATCATTAGAATAGTCCCTTCAGGAATTGGAATTATGCTCTAGGAAAGGATAGTCTAGAGACTATGGTGGAGAGGCGAAAAAATAGAAGTCAGTTGATTTAAAGAAAAAAAACTACGCGTACTGATTATAATGTTCCAGATGAAAGAATATGGTGTGGCGCTCTCACACAACTTTCCTTGCCGTTATGAAAATTGATCACCTGACGCTAGTGTTCACGCGCATCTCAAGTCTACTATTCAAAAATCTGAGCCAAGTGGTGACAGGAAAATAACGCTGGAGACATACGAGGTCTGCTATCTCTTCATAGTGAATGATTTAATAGAATCAACAGTTGCCAACAGTTTGCAATTGAATAATCATATTTTCTCGAATTTCGAGCTTATTTTCAATTTTAGGTGAAAATGTAACTGAACATTAATTGTAGAGATTTTTATTATAAATCTTCTCCACTTCAGATTTTTTGTTTAAATTGCATTTGAAGACTGATAATTTGGAATCTAAAATCAAACTTTGCATAGATGGGGCGGAGCTCATGATATTTTTAAAGATATGGGACTTGTGGCAGTTGATAGAGCTTATCAATGACTATTTTAAGTATAAATTTTATCAAAATAGTTCGAGCCGTTTTCGAGAAAATCGCAAAAAACCCTGTTTTTGACAACATTTCCACCATTTTAGCCGCCATCATTCTTGAATTGCATTTTATTGAAATTGTTCGTGCCGGATCCTCATATTGTAAGGGCCTCAAGTTCTATATTTCAAGTCATTCCGTTAATTGAGAGATGAGATATCGTGTACACAGACATACATAAACACACTCACACACACACACACACACACACACACACACACACAAATACAGACCAATACCCAAAAACCACTTTTTTGGACTCAGGAGACCTTGAAACGTATAGAAATTCACAAATTGGGGTACCTTAATTTTTTCGGAAAGCAATACTTTCCTTACCTATATGGTAATAGGGCAAGGAAAGTAAAAATAAACATCATATCGACTTGGATAAAAAATTATGTGATTCTCGTATTGAATTTATCAAAGCTCTGACTGATTACATTATCTGTCTACAAAATTTGTCTACATTATTTTCTATTATTATTATTATTATATTATTCTCTACAAAATTATAATGGAAGTAATAGTCTAATGATTATTGTATATTCTTGCACATTCACAAGAACCACCCCCTCACCCAACACAAGAAATTCTATGAATTCGGCGCCGCTGCTGAAAGTTTCGATTATAGTAATGTTTGAATTATAGTTCTATGGCTGGACAAGTCTCCACCAATCCGCCAGAAAAGTCAGGTAGAAGGTTTCATGTTCATGCTATTGTTTTGCAATGGAAACGTTTTTGCTGGTAGGCAAGGATTCGTAGAAGAACTTCTTGCTTTGTCAAAAGCTAGGGCTTATTGGATGACAAGGTCTGGACAGTACAATGATCTGTAGAAGAAGACAACTTTGTCAAGACCTTTCCATATCGGTCTGATGGAAGCCATCTGTCTTCACTATTTATGTCACTCCGTTATGAAAACAATATCAAAAGGGTAAGGCCTATTGTATAGTTTTTACATTGTTCAGTCAAAAGAGTGGCCAAAGCCAATGTCGGCATTGAAACTTAAACTTCAATGCAACTTTAAGATTCTTATAATAACTTGATTTCTCCCAATATTGAAATTGGAATTTATTACACTTAAAAAGTGGAGGTACTTGTTTTAATTTTAGATATAATGAATAAGAAATTCCTAGAATACAATGATAGCTGTTATTTCACGCACATGAAAATAGACAATGAAGCACAGAAGTCTGTACATTATAATAGCAAAGGAGCAAAAAATATTATGGCATTAACGAACCAACGGAATAATTACATTAGCAGTAATGATTATAAATACCTTTTCATTATTTATCACCACTCATTACACCAAGTCACAGATATTATATTGTAATCATTTACTGAGATTTGCCAAACATAATTATAGTGTAGCGTTCAATAACAAGAGCTCCTAAACTCCTCTCTTTCACGTCTTCATCATCAATGACAATGAGGTATTTGATTAACGTGTCTAGGGAGCTAATACCACTAATAAAATAATCTCAGGGATTATTCTTCAATGATGTGGAAAAGCCAGGCTCATGCCCAAAATAGTATGCTGTAAGAGAATGTACAAATTGTCAATGTAGTTTACTTGAAAGTTATCATATTAATGCAACGGAGCTTCAGTTAGTGACTGGCAAGAACTGACGAAATATTGTCATTGAGAAACAAAGTCTTTCTATTATCAAAGTACTCCATGAATTCCATACACTCCATGGATAATATAAAGTGTGAAATAAAAGATCTTTGAATCACACGCTCATGTTTATCGTCTCTTGGCTCCCAGAACACACAAGTATAGTGCAGTATGAGCTAGAGTAGTATAATAGTCAAGTATAGTCAAGTATAGAGCAGTATGCTATTTTGCTATACGGTATTTATAATTACTGTAACTGTCTAGTCTAGTCTACAAAGCTTGTAGAACAGCTTCAGGCATGACAATAAGGGCCAAGGCCAGAGATTGTCAGTTTGGTGTAAGGGTAAGCATTCCTGACTAGCAATTGGGAGGTACAGGGTTCGATTCCCGGGCTGGCAAATAATTTTTGGATAGTAGTTCTCATCGAATTTCCATCTAGCTGTTAACCCTGTTGTCAATGTCTGCAGTAGCAGAAGTCTTCGGGGTGATTTACAGCATTTATTTAGGATTTTCGTTAAATGATAATTATAAATAAAAGATCAAGTGTTAATTTATGAGTAGTGACTCAGTCTACTACCAGGCGCGGATCCAGGACCCTGACCTGTGGGGAGGGGGGTGATTGTTGGGATGGTCGGTCGTCCAGCCGAACCCCCCCCCCCGTTCAACACCACCCCACCCGGAAAATTTTTGAAGTTTATAATCGAAAACATTTGAGAACTTTATTTGTTGAAGTTGATTGGATTTTTGAAGTAGTTCATTCAAATGACAAGGTCATGATACTATCCATGGTCCAGTCACTATACACATTGATGCTTGCATTTTATATTGTAATTCTGATTTTTTAATATATTGTTTAGATATATTGTTAGAGAAATCCAGAACCAAGTATTTCATGGAAATTTCCCGTCGTGCTAGATACAAAGTGACCCATAAACCTCGTATTTTAGGCTCGTTTTCCAGTTTTTAGTTATTTCCGCCAAATTCTGTAATCGATCAGAAAAATTTGCTCTCGCCTTTTATTTAGATTATGAAATTCCTAATAATATGAGATCATTCGGAACTTTCTATCTTCAATGAGTAGTGAGTTACAGTTTCACAAAAATAAATAAAATTTTAGGAAAAAATCAATTTCTATGATTTTAGTTTTTGATCCACAATATCTTCCGATTGTTAACATTTAAATGTATAATTCAAGATTACTTTGAGCGTGATTTTGTGCTCTACAGGTAGAGCGCTCTATCTCCAGGTAAACCTGACAACAATGATCCTTGTATTTTAGAAAGCATCCAAGTTTCAGCTTCAATCATCATCAGCAACTCTATTGTCGTCACATGCAGATTTCGCACCATGTTCATTAGATCATGTTCTATGAGAATCACACGTTAGATGCTCCTTATTTAGTGGAGAGGCACCCATATAAGGACACCTCAAGAATCAAAATTTCAAACAATCATAACTTTTGACACAATGATTAAATCTCATTGTACTACAGCTCATTCTTCTCGGCACGTCAAGGCGGTTCAAAATCATGCATCATAAGTCAAATTCGATAAGAAAATACACAATTCATCCTTGAAGTTTCATTCATCTAAATTTATGGCTTTTAAAGTTGATAAATTATAGTGAACAACGTTTTTAAGGCTTCAGAAATCTAAAAACCCCCAAGAACCCTTTCCTCTACAGCATTATTCTCATCATGAATTATAAAACTTGAAGGATGAGGAGTTTTGTCTGTACATGGAAAGGTGGTAGGTACTCACTCAGTATAAGAATAAAGAATTACTAAATACCAATAAGCAAGTAGTGATAAATATTACTCATGCAAGAAATGAAGTTCTTATCGAGAAGTTCAATGGTTGGGGCTTAGAGGAAGCTTATATTTAGAGGAAGCTAATGGTTTGTTTATTGCTTTATGTTGCTTTGAGGAATAGGGCCTGGAAAGTTTAAATTCATATATTCTATTTTATTTTAGAGATTAACATCAGGTAGAATCTTAAAATTACAGATTGATAAAGAGTGAAAGCAGTCAAGTGGTGCAGATTTATGTAAGAACATCTTTGATTGACCACATACTTTTCTAGAATCTTCCACAACAAACGACATTCCAATAGACATAATTTGAATCGGTGTTTAATTGAATCTTCCAGATACCGTAGTTTTAATTATATTTCTTGAAAGCTCAAAAAACAAATTATTTTAATACCTAATATGTGATTTCCTAATGGTAGTCGATCACTATTCGAATGATAATTTATTTGAATGGGGAATTTTAATATAATCATCTAATAAAATCCTATTGAATCCTATTCCAATAACGTTTTGAATTCTCTATCAACTTACTCAACGTATAAAAAAAATGGAATAGATTTTACTGTAATACCTATCATACATTGCATATTGTAAAGGTTAATATGATTCACTTTCTAAAACTTTCTGATTAAAAATGAAAAAATTGCTGATCAGATCAGAAAGCAATTGATGTATGTATTCAACTCATTTCAATTTTCTAATACATTATGTTCAATCATTTTGATGTCCCCTTCCATTACTATATGATATGTTTATTAGGCTGATGATTTGCTTCATAGCATTAACTTATTATTCTAATATCCTGTTGAGTTACAGAAGATTTTCAATTTGCTCTATCTTCTGGGAATCTTTGTTATTACTCTTCTTGCATGTTTTATGGACAGTTCTGTTATTTTCTCGAAACAGTTTTGTTAATTCTTCATGACACACCCACTCAGTTTGGTTTTACACCATTACACACAGTGACAGACTCTAGTTGTTTGAAGACTCCAGATGTTAATTTGCAGTTTTTTGATAGGATCGATGTTGCCGTCTATATTGTTATAGTATCATGTTATCATGTTAGAGCTCCCTAAGTTTCCAATAAATGTCAGACAAATAATGGAACATATCTTCTTACCATCAAAACCTGAACCGTCGACTCAAACACGTGACATGTGACATGCTTTCGAGAGAAGAGTATCAAGGAATATAAAAATAACGAATTCTTGGTAATCCTATAGAAAGGTAGTTTTGAGGTTCCTGAATCTGAAGAAATTGTTTCCTAGAATTGGAACGGCTCCTAGGGCAGGGGTATATTAACTCGACAAATTCTTTTCAAAATGGTTTGAGCAGGCATTGTCTGAATATTACAAAGATATAATGACAATAAGCTTCTCATACACTTTTCATCATCTACTTGGAATAACAGACAATAGACAAAGACCCGACTCTTTACCTGGAGTTCCAGTAACTGTAGTCAAAATAAGTACCGTTGCAAGTGGTCAAAAAGGAGTCACATGTTATATAAATGTATATATGGATATTGAGGTAGAACTCAGTTTAGCAGTTGAATATAGAGCCAAGAATACATAGTTATATATAGATAAGCAGTTCCAAGGAACTAAACTACGAATATGATGTGGCTTATAGACTTATACGAACTACGAATTTGGATGATTGAAATTCTAACTGGTGATTGCCGTAGAACTGAAAATATTAATGAAGTTAATGATCAAAATCAACCCTCAATGGAATCAATAATTACATCAATTGATTGACGTTTCTAAATCAAATAATCATAACTGAAGGGAAGAGGATCAGTCACTGAATCTTGATAATCAGAAAGAGAATTTCGATCAAATGCAATTCAAGATGGCGGCTGAAATGTCTCAAATGATGTCAAAAAAAGGGTTTTCGCGATTTTTTCGAAAACAGCTTCAACGATTTTGATCAAACTCATACCTGATATAGAAATTGATAAGCTCAATCAACTGCCACAAGTCCCATATCTGTAAAAGTGTCAGGAGCTAAGCCCCATCTATGCAAAGTTTGATTTTAGATTTCCAATTATCAGACTTCATATACATTTCAAACGAAAAATTACAAGTGAGAAAGATCCAGCATAAAAATCTCTACAGTTAATGTTCAGTAACATTTTCACCTGAAATTAAAAATAAGCTCGAAATTTGAAAAAAAATGATTATTCAAATGCGAACTTAATGAAAGAGGCAACTGATGATTCTATAAGATTCATTCAGTAGGAGCGGTTTTTGCCGCGGGACAAAATTTGAACGTTCATGTGAATTTCACAGATGATATTATAATAATGTACCTACGAGTATAATGGATCATGGAAATTTTCATATCGGCCAGGAAAGCTGTGTGAGGGTGCCACACCAGATGTTTTTCAAATGGGAACGTGGTCATTTGATAATGATCCCAACATTCAAAGATACTAATAAATGATACAAATATGAAATAAATTAGTACCTGTATTGAATTAATCGAGAATTAGTGAACACTAATAGTAGCTTCTACTAACAAATTCAACACTGAACAAAAACACTTTGTCATAGCAAATTATTGTCATCATTATTGTAACTACTATTACAAGTAGTAATATTAAGCGTATCTTACAGACAGACAATAGACAGGCAGGCAGACGCGTTAACAGAAGCGAGTTAATATAGATTATACTTATAAATTATATATGTTGTATATTATTCAGCTGAAATCATGTGTCTGCACATAAAGAACAATCAGTGTGATAACTCCCAAATAGCATCAGCTTTCTTAAATGAATTGAAAAATTACAGGAATAGCATGCAATTAATCCCAGCTGACTACATGATAGATCAAAACAAATTTTCTCTTATGCACTTTAAATGTTATCTTTATATCCTGAAAAAACGAAGGAGTGAGTCGTTTTGGTTGTCTAACGAACTTGACCCGTAAAAAGGTTCGAAGAATACGTGTTTAAATTTTGAAGTTGATTGATCAATTCTCTCCAAAGTTATTGTAGAACATATAAACAGGCGGACAACGACTTTGACCTTCATTCTGTAAGTCAAAAGTGAAAACTTGCTACGTTCGTTCAATTATTAATTCCATTTAATCCTGCCAAAGAATAGGCCTAGTCTATCTGAAAGAAAATTCTACACTGTAGAGTTCAGTAGCTAATGAGAAATGGAAATTCGCCAATGAAAAATGACTTGTAGCATTGATATAAGCACAGAATACATAACAATTTTTCTTTACTCCGTGATATAAGGCTGCCTTTTCTATTCCCCATAGAAATTAGCTCACGAAATACAAAATTCACAAAAAAAAACTGTTCTAATAGAATTACATAGTACGACTGAATAACAGATGATTTGCATGATAAGTATTCATCCAATGAAGTTCATATTCGATAAAAAAAACTATACACATTATAGAATGGAACACAAATAATGTATTATTTATGCAATATAATTACAATTAATTATTCATGCACCTCAAAGCGACTTTTAGCTACTCTATAGCCAAGCACGATTTTCCAACTTTTTTTTAATCTAATTCAAATGAAATGTTACAATTCGACATATACTCTGGGCTATTTTGGTAAGAATGTTTTTAAATCCTCCCAAAATTACGCCAGAAATCGACGTAGCTTTGATTCAATTGAAATATTAACTACTTCTAATATCAATTTGATAAAACTATATTTTCTCCTCAATCAGAGATCCATAACATTCCACGGAGCAGAACAGTTTTCTGCTGAAGGATGCAACAGAAAAGTGTTTCGTTTCGTAGTCAGATGTTTGGCACAACCCTATTCAATTTTCAAACAAAGGGGATGTCAGCTTCGACATTTTGGCCTGGGACCAGTTCCAACACTCAACCTTTGTCACTCACTCACACACTCTCTCTCTCTCTCTCTTACACACACACAAATACACACACACACCCACACATGCACACACGAACCTACTTTCTATTATCCACTATTTCCACGTGCACAATGTGTCCAACGTCCAATTTTGAAGCCCTCTGTTTCGAAGTGGGGAGGAGATGATGGTTTGGTTTTCAATTTCGAAGACAAGAGACAAGGCTGTGGCTGTTAGTTCACTGTTCGTGTTCACTACGTAGACGACATATCACACAGTGCGCTCCAATAATCAAGTTGTTTCTGCTGTATCCAGTGAGATATATAGTTAGTTGTAGTATAAAGATTTAATTTTATTGAGTTTAATCTGTTGTTTTTCCAGTTTCTTGTTTTTTTTCATTTTTGTATTCCTTCCTGTGTCTGCTCTTCAGTCTGCAGTATCAGTGCCGGTAAGTGAAAACATCTATATTTTTCAATATTAACTCAATTGTGTTGAAAACAAAATTTAAAACTGTTTTTGAAATTCTAATTTGATGTCTTCAGATCCAGTATTTTCATAAATTTCAAATAGATTTGAACCGCAAAATTACCTGATGATTTTTATCTCCAAGTTTAATCAATTGATATAAGAGAAAAAAATGGCCTTACTTTTCAAATCAGTCTTGATGTTACCATTTTATTAATTTTTTTTTATTTACCATTTTAAAATAATTTACAAATATTGCCTAACTTACTTTTTATTCCTTTATAAATCATTTGGAATAGAATCAACTCTAATTCCAATATTGAACATGAATAAATCAAATTTCATACAATAATTCTTTTGATCTCTTACTCCTCCATCTGGGAGCTTAGGAAAATACCAGTATTTGAAAAAATAATTCACAATACGGTAGGTAAGTCTTGTACCTACTTAGCCAAGAATTTCATGTGAATTTCAAATTTGGTTGCGTTGTAAAACAATAATAGTGCAATGCTCTATCTGGGGACATCAAATTTAATGAGAAGCTTAATTCCAAAAAAAAAATCAATTTTGTTCTCAGATTAATTTGTCTCATAGTCAATTTAAACTGAATTTCCTAGACTAAACTTCTATAGTCAGGTATTCAATTAATTTTAGCAGTCTGTTTTGTGCCAACTGCAATGTTGATGTTAAAAAATTCGATCTATGACATAGTGCCGGTTGCATAAAAGCCTGTTACGTTTTAATCGTGATTAATTCCACGAGATCCAATCAGAGAAGCCATCTTTTCAGAAAGTCCTTCTCAGCTTGGTTCTCGTGGAATAAGCCACAATTAAAATTCAACCTGTTTCTGTGCAACCGGGACATAATGTACGATATCCTATATGATGTAACTTGGATAAAATGCACGGTAACTTTGATAAATATAACGGTAGTTAAAACAAAATTGGAAAAAATTGATAATCATGATAGATCTATTACAATAATAGTTTATGAATAGTATAGAAGAACTTCGAAATGGGAAGTTTATTAATGGAATCAATTGTAGCCTACAATATTCAAGGTCGATAAAATGAAGTTTACTGAATCAAAAATGGATAAATAACCTTTTGTAATTAAGCTTCCCAATCAATGAACAATCATTTATTTTATTCTCCTCCCATTAATCAGTTGAATATTTAGGCTATGAATTTTATGGTGTCTCTCTTATTTGTCACCTATAAATTTGGAAGAAAAATAGCCCAAGGACTATCTTATTATTTTATCTTCCAATGTTATTACATTAGTGTCATTTGCATTGTAAATAAATAATTAAATAAGAACTCATTATGTTCTTGGTATTGTTGTATCAGCTTGGTATCAGCAAAGAGAATCAGTTTAACCAGTTTAGTACAGTAGGTTGAAAATATTATCATATCCTCTTTATCTGTTTAATATTTTTGCTAGATGGATAATAGAGGTGATTATAAATTTTTGCCCTTCTTCTCTATTCTAATTTTATGTGGCCTGGGCCCAGAACATATTGCTGCCTTGTCTGATTGTTTCTCTAATCAGGCCCGATTTATATTCATTGAAGAGGTAAATGTAGTGAAGTTCTTTGTTAAATTGCTAAGCAATTGCATCTCCACAAATTTTATTAGATTTAGTTCAATAATTATATTCCTAGTTTATGTTATGTAAATTCATCTTAAACTTTGCTGTATTGTAAGCTATTGTATAAGTGTATTAGCCAGTATATATTGTAATCTACTTAAAGTACTCAATCAATCTTTCTCTCACTCTCTCACTCTCTCTCTCTCTCTCTCTCTCTCTCTCTCTCTCTCTATCTATCTATCTATCTCTCTCTTCATATTTATCCTATCCTTTCATCTCTCTCAGGTGCAGGAAGAGATGACACTAGTAAAAAGAAGGAGATCTCTTGAACCTGTCATCAATCCATTGGAGCGAAATGGATTCACTTCAATTT
>NC_052504.1:5734886-5824886 GCF_014356525.2 Nilaparvata lugens
AACATTATTTCTCAGCCCGGTTGATATATGGTTCAGAACTATTCCCGACAAGATTTATATTTGATATTTAACATAATCGATTTCAGAAAGATAAAGGTCTGTTGCGTAGAAACAACTGCACTGCCAAGATTCTTTATTTGTGAATATTCATCTCCATGATAAACTCTCCATATCATATACCACAGCCGACGAAAATATTATAATATCGAGTGATCTACAGCGTTGTAACTGATACACTGATTCCATGGTAGGCCACAGATTCCATGTTCACAGTAGTTGCAGACAGTAGAGTTGACCGAAGTTCAAGCTGAAGAAGCAGTGGGAGTAGACATTCACATTCGTTGAATTGTTTATCTAGTGAATCTCGGAAATAATATTTGTTTTACACTATCTGCTGTCAAATATTTTTTCTAGGATACGACAAAGCACATGTCATACTTGCACAAACGCCAACTAATCAAATCTTCATTCTTCATTCAAATTGATTAATCAATATGTAGTAGATAACTGCTCAAATCTTCATTGTTTATCAAATCTTCATACTTATCATTAAATGATTGTGAGGGAAAGATGGAAGCTCATTCCAAGAACTTCCAACACGCTCATAATCTTCTTAGAAATTTAAGTTTGAAAAATTATCTATGTAGTAGAACATAGTAATTCATTCATCTAATTTCTTTTTTTATCAAAATAATATACAAAATCAATATCATTGAAGTTCCAAGCTTTTTGTCTTTTCAACTTGTGTTTATGATATAGTTTTAATATTTTTAGACTTCATAAAATCGAATATTCAAATTAGAAGGTGAAAGATGAGTTGAAATTTTCTTGTGATGAGACTTCTACCGATAGCCTATAAGCTTCTAAAGCTTCATGAAGTGTTTAAACGAGTGATAAGTGAAAATTGAATATTTTAAGGTGAAACAGAACATCTGAAAGAATCTCTACCAATAAAAACTTGAAATGAATGAATGGAAACTTCAATTGAAGAAGTTGATAAAATTCCTCTAATCAAAGTTCACTCCCGAAGTTCATACGACTGAATTAAATTAATCATGTTCCAAGGAGATCCATTACATAATGTGATCATCTATATAGCCTATATCATTTCTCCGAACCAATTCACTCCCACACAAAATAATAGGAAATACAACTAGTCTTTCCCAATTTATGAAAGACTATTTTCTACAACTTGTGATAGTGCGAAACTGAAAATGATTCTATCGAGTATTTCTTGAAATTTGCTGAGTAACTTCTGATAGTACAATGTGAGGTCTCTATTTTTGTGAATGGATTTCAGAGATGCCAGTTGTGTTATGGAGGAATGAGGTGGAGGCTGTGTCGAAGGGTGGGTGGCTGTGTGATCAAGTCAAGGGAGCCAGGGGGTGGTGCTAAGAGGGAAGGGGAGACTCAGTTGTGTGGCCTGGCCACCCAGATACGAAGGTGATAACATGAACAACTTGTTTCCAATAATGTGTCGTCCTGGAGCCGAGTCACAGTTTGAGTGTTGAGCAGCTTATTTTACATTCACTCTACACTCTTTTCCTCAACTCAGCTATTGTTTTAGCCTCACAAGTCGTGAGCTGTAAGCTGTTGTTTTGTATAATTTATTCTTGAATCATCTTTATTGGTTTAGTTTATTTCACAAGTCAAAAATCATTTAAGATTATAATTGATCGTTTGTATTCACTTTATGGAAAATTGAATTAATAATGATAATAAAAATTATAATAATAATATCTGCAGTTGGATTGATGGGGAAAAAGTGACTGCAAACCTAAGTCATCTGGGTGCCTCGAGAAACAAGATCTACTTGATGCAGAAGGCAGTGATACTCAACACTGTATCAATGGTTAGGGCATTCTTAAACCTAGCAGCAGAATAATTCATCAAAGTCTTGTCATAGATCGATTTTGATGAAAAACTCACATAGTAATGTGATGAAAAATTAAAATAATAATAATAATACAAGCTGTACTAGGATCGGCCAGTTCTCACAGATAAAAAAATAGACCGGACATCATACTCATAGATAAGCACAAGCAGACCACCTTCCTCATAGGGGGGGCGCGACAGTCGAGACCGACGACAGTCGAGGCCTGCGACAGTAGAGGACTGTTTTCCAGTCCTCTACGGTCGTAGGCCTCGACTGTCGGGAGTGTACGAAAATTGAAGAGTCCTCTACTGTCGCCTAACGCAGGCGACATTTGAGGCCTCTTTTTCAGGAGTCCTCTACCTTTGCAGGTCTCGATTGTCGGGGCTGTACAAAAATTAGAGAGGCCTCAAATGTCGCCTGCGTTAGGCCTCTTTTTCAGGAGTCCTCTACCGTCGCTGGCCTCGAATGTCGCAGGTCTCTACCGTCGCTGGTCACGACTGTCGCAGGACTCTTCTGTCGTTTGCCTCGTTTGACTTATACCCCCTCATAGACATTGGCATTCCCAATACACACAATTTAAAACAGTATAGTGAAGAGAAAGTTGTCAAATACCTGTCTTTGGCAGATGAGATAAATCAGCTGTGGAGGCAGAAAAACGTTGCAATTGTGTCATTATTGATGTCAGCAACAGGGATGGTGCCTAAGGATTTGGCTGATAAGTTGAAAAAGTTGGGATTGTCAGCATGGGTGTTGAATCTAATGCAAAAAGCAATCATACTGTCTGTGCACAACATCAATTTATTGTTAGAGGTTTTTTTAATATTCCTAAATAGAAAAAGGTGTCATTTTGCTTAATAGGCAATGCCACCTTCATACCCAGTAAAATGGAGACAAAACACACATAATAATATTAATAATATTATTAATATTAATAATAATAATAATAATAATATTCGTCTGGTGTTTATCTTTATCACTGAAATAGAGGATTGATAATTTGTTATCTATTTCAAAATGATTCAGCTTACTCTTATCATTATTCATGTTCTATTTTTGTGCAATAAACTTCCTTCTTCTGAGGACACCAGGACAAAGGAAAAAAGGAAAAGGATTAATATAATTATTATTAAATTAATGAATTATTACGATCATCAATCATTAGTAAACCCTTGATGGATAATAAATAATGACAATTATTAATTATTAGTTAACCCATTTATTCAATTATGTTGAATGTAAGTGAGCTACTTATGTATGTAATGTAGTTGATTTGATATATTAGTTTGTTCAATCTGGAGTGTACTCTTGAAACAAATGAAATACAAAGCAACAGTACAACAGTATCTTATTGCCTTTGTTACTAGAGGTTATCAATGATTAATATTTCATTACGATTTTCTATTTTCCTCTATAGGGTTCACCTGATACTGTATGTTATTATGTATGTGTGATGTGATACTTTTCCATAATAAAAAACACAAATTTAAATAATTATCAATCACTTTCACAATAAATTCTACTTGCATAATAAAATTAGTTGATGATTTAGATTTAAATTTGTGTGTGTTTTATTATTCAATATAGATTATCAATGAGAGATTCATTTCACTATGTAATTTCTATAATTTCTTCCAATCAATAAACTCCTATACAAAGAACTGGAAATACAATTTTATTGTCTTTTCCAATTTATGAAAGACTATTTTCTACAGCTTGTGATAGTGCGAGACTGAAAATGATTCCATCGAGTATTTCTTGAAATTTGCTGAGTAACTTCTGATAATATTTTATCGGAAATTGTATTTGTAGTTTTATTGTTCTATATTTGTATTCTTTCATCTAGTGCTCTGCTTGATTGGAAACATTGATTTTAGTGTAACAATCGCTTCATACAATCTATATAAAACATTTTGCTTTTTCAGATGAATACCAGTGGTAATGACAAAGTTTTAATCCAATATCAACTCATTTTCGTTCTCGTAAAATAAAATGGTTATAAATAAATTTTAAGATTACACTACCATAAAATAATATGAATTCAAATACAACATTCTTTCACTATTAGTTGAAGTGGTATGGATAAATAACTTTTTTATTTGAAAGTAAATGTGATTGCTTTCAAAAAAAAATTCACCACAAACGAAAATAATATCATAGAAAAAAGATATCATAAGAAGATAATCTCATGGTATGTTTGGTTTATGTTCCAAATTTCAAGCCGATTTTTGTTAATTAAAGCCGATCACTGTCCACTACTATCTACTATTACTGTTTTGTTGGGGTGAGAGTGTAAGAACGGCACAGTATGAGAGACTACCAACATTACATAGCTTCACAAAAAAGAAGTACCCGTACTGACACTATTAGAACCGCGTCAAGCTGGGCTGGCGACAAAACGGGCCGACGACAAACTGCCCAGTTTGTCATCGTCCCGGACTATTAGCTTCAGTTAACATTGGAAATTAGAACTTAAACGTTCTATACCATGGGATGGATATCTTCTTGTGCTATATTTGTCCTATGATGATAAATACAATTCATGAGAATTATCAAAATGATCATCCTAATCTAGTGATATAAATGAATGAGTTTTCTAGTCAAAAGTACTAGTAGTTCTGTGAACAGTAGACCTCACGCAGTATTCTTATCCACAAGTACCTGATTGAAAGTATAGACCTTATGGAAATACATCATTAGACTGGCTTCTCCACACATCTGTGTAATCACTTGTCAGCTGGTTTATGATGAATAATTCTATAGTCTGATTTTTACTCTAATATTGGCATATGAAGGAGGCTCCTTTTCCTTTTATATTGTCCTTGAAATACAAAATTTCCAAAAACCTTGTATATTCGTCGACGCGCAATTAAAAAAGGAACATACCTGTCAAATTCCATGAAAATCTATTACCGCGTTTCGCCGTAAATGCGCAACATATAAACATTTTAACATTCAAACATTTAAACATTCGAACATTAAGAGAAATGCCAAACCGTCGACTTGAATCTTGGACCTCACTTCGTTCGGTCAATAATAAATACAATTCATGAGAACAAAATAATCATAATGGATCTAGTGATATCAATGATTAAGTTTTCTATCCAAAAGTATAAAACTATTCTTACATAATAAAGATACGGCAAAAAGAATCACAATCCATTATAAAATCATTCATGACCAGATTTATATCTCCAGAAGAGATCAGGGACTCCTTTCGATAATGCTAGGCTTCAAGACATCTAACTGTTCCTTTCAAGATTGCGATAGACCTTTTTAGTAGTGTTTTCTCACTATAGCTTCCCACACTACCCAAGTTTACTCAGTTTAGTATCGAAATCTGGAAAAGGGCTGTTTTGCTGAAACAAAATGTACAATGTATTTTAATTGAAGAGTATAACTCGGGCGGTACACATCTAAACGTTTTGGTGCAGGGAGGGTGACGAACCCAGGCCTGAGGCGCCAGGGCTGCCCTGGGGGAACGCCCCCCACCCGCCTACCCTCGGGCAAGTCTTATAATTAGAGATCAAGGTCGGGTCAGTTGCTCGAAATCATAATACACCTAGCTTTAGCACTGCTATTATTTCTATTTTCCACAATGATTATTTTCCCACTAGGAGGATAGGCGGAGGCGGGTTGGGACCACAACATTTTATAAGCTCAAATAACACGTTTAGTTGCAGGACCCCTTGTTGCTAGTAACCGTGACCCACCGGTTAATGTGGGAAACTAAATGATTCACACACTTCTTCGAAAATTTGGAGAATATCACTTGAAAAAGGTTTAAGATAAAGTATAAAAAGGTTAAGATATTACTTGAAAAGGTTCAAAAGATTGGCTAAACTAGAGCCTTGGGAGATCGTTATATTTCTACTCAATAAATTCCATTGAACAAATTAGAGTTGGATCGATTAAGGTTTTGTTTTAGATTGGTATCGAATGATAACGATTCAAAATTGTCAGAGGTACAACTGATTCATTATAAAATCCTATACTATTGAACGAGCAACATCTGTTTATATATGTTTAGATGTTTATATGTTTGTATTGCACCGGATCTCGAAAACGGCTCTAACGATTCTCACGAAATTCAGAACATAGTAGGTTTATAATATAAAGATTCGATTGCACTAGGTCTCATCTCTTAGAAAACTCGCTGAAGAACATTAAAAGGATAATTATTATTCATCCTTGTGAAAACAGCTGATAATAATTATTTCGTCGTCTGTTGGTGATGGAAGTGAGTGAGCGCAAGCTCATGTGTGTGGGACTGTGTCAAAATTATGACTCAGCTGTTGAACTTTTGTAATCATTCAATCAGGTACTTAGTGCCGGTTGCAAAAAAACCGGGTATTTTCAATCCTGATTAATTCCAGTACATCCATCTTTTTGAAATGGTCTTCTCTGATTTCGTTCACGTGAAGTTAATCAGGATTAAAATTTAACCGGCTTTTGTGCAATTGGGCCTTGCGAGGGAAATATTTGCATTCCTCTGGGAATTAATCTCAATTTACTGTGATGAGATAGAACATTTCTGTATGAATATTATTATAATTTCTTCTTTCATAATACATTTTTTATGCTGTTGTACTCCAGAGCGAAGCTCAGTCCCCGATATAAAATTGAAATACTAGTTCCGGTTGTAAAACTATTATTAATCTTGTGAACTTCATTGGTTTGATTACAGAGCTCACTAAAAATATTGATGCTGGTGTAACAATTGAAACTAGAGTCTCTATAGTGCAACAAGCCAACAACCGTTTAATTTTGGATGATTGAATTGATGGTTCTTACAATTTCAAGTAGTGTTCATAGAATATTGATATCTACACATCACTACAATAGAGAAAGCATCAGATTGGTGTTTCAACATTTGATATTATTCAATCTTTTAGAAACTTATTATTTATTGGAAAAAATTGAAACAAAAAAATTTACTAGACAAGTGTTTAAATAATTATCTTACTATTTCTGTCCTATTATTTTAATGATGTGATCCTAGTAATCTTGGTATTTATTATTATTGAACGAAAATCCAAATTAAATTCTGTAATTCACCCCGAAGACTTCTGCTACTGCAAATATTGATAACAGGGTAAACAGCTAGATGGAAATTCTAATTTTTGAATAGTAGCGCGAATTTCCGTCTACCTTTTTAACCTTTTGTCAATATTTGCAGTAGCAGAAGTCTTCGGAGTGGATTACAGCATTTAATTTGGATTTTCGTTCAATAATAATTATTCCAGTACATCCATCTTTTTGAAATGGTCTTCTCTGATTTCGTTCACGTGAAGTTAATCAGATTAAAATTTAACCGGCTTTTGTGCAATTGGGCCTTGCGAGGGAAATATTTGCATTCCTCTGGGAATTAATCTCAATTTACTGTGATGAGATAGAACATTTCTGTATGAATATTATTATAATTCTTCTTTCATAATACATTTTTTATGCTGTTGTACTCCAGAGCGAAGCTCAGTCCCCGATATAAAATTGAAATACTAGTTCCGGTTGTAAAACTATTATTAATCTTGTGAACTTCATTGGTTTGATTACAGAGCTCACTAAAAATATTGATGCTGGTGTAACAATTGAAACTAGAGTCTCTATAGTGCAACAAGCCAACAACCGTTTAATTTTGGATGATTGAATTGATGGTTCTTACAATTTCAAGTAGTGTTCATTGAATATTGATATCTACACATCACTACAATACAGAAAGCATCAGATTGGTGTTTCAACATTTGATATTTGAATCTTTTAGAAACTTATTATTCATTGGAAAAAAATTGAAACAAAAAAATTTACTAGACAAGTGTTTAAATAATTATCTTACTATTTCTGTCCTATTATTTTAATGATGTGATCCTAGTAATCTTGGTATTTATTATTATTGAACGAAAATCCAAATTAAATTCTGTAATTCACCCCGAAGACTTCTGCTACTGCAAATATTGATAACAGGGTAAACAGCTAGATGGAAATTCTAATTTTTGAATAGTAGCGCGAATTTCCGTCTAGCTGTTTACCCTTTTGTCAATATTTGCAGTAGCAGAAGTCTTCGGAGTGGATTACAGCATTTAATTTGGATTTTCGTTCAATAATAATTATTAATCCATTAGCATTTTAATAATTGCAATATCTCAGTAATTTTCATTTGTAATCTTGTTTTTGTATTGCTCAATCCCAGTAGTTATTAATATTGTTGTACATAAACAATAAGATGATAATAATAATTTATTTCTGGAAGTTAGCTAGAGAGGTAGCTGTAACCAAAGATGTTTTAGTGTCATCCTAGTCATATTAATCTAGTTCTTCAACAACAATAATTTATGAGATTATTGACAATCTAGAAGTATTCCTATTGTTGGAACGCTTAATCATGTGCATTTAAACCCAGCCGCTACTGCCATCTAATGGCATTATTGCCAGTGATGTTGTCGACCAATCAGGAGGGAGAAGGCGGAGCTTGCTTGGTAGAAGGATGGAGATCTACTACAGCTCGCTTGTGATTGGTCATTTGTTCTTGGTTACAAAATCTGTAGTAGCAACGTTTAGTGTTGCCTACACAGGCTGAGTATTCAATACCACCTACTTGAATAATTGATGAAATATGGAATTTGTGGAGCATGACTTTGAATGAGAGAATATGGCAATCTTTTCTGATTTAGAAACAATCAAATATTCTATCGGATGGAATAGACCTCACATAATATATTTCTGAAGAGTAATTCATGTTCTTGAGAAAGCTGGAGTAAACCGATTTATAGTTTTCTGTTTCAAAAATTAGCCTACCGTTAAAAGGGTTTCTGCTTGAGGCCAGTTCTGGAAACATACAGGTAAAACACTGAATCGATTCCCGGTGGACCATAACCCAGCCAAACTGTAGGTTCAAACATCTCATCACCCTCGCACAAGTCTCATGATGACATCAGTGAAAAGAATTTTTGAGAAATTTGAGCGATTGGCTTCGTGAACAGAAATTTACTGTTTTGAATGAATTATTTTTCTTAATGTGTTGTAATGATCGGATTAATCATATTTTAAATCGAAAATTCAGTCAACCTTCATCATACAGGAATAACGTTTTTCTCATCATCAGGAATAATGTAATTTGTTACATTTTTCAGATTTCTATTATATTTCTCATCCTCAAGAATATGATAATAATGAGCCGGATGAATGGAAACATTAATAGTTCAGTCACTATATTCATTGGTGCATGCAATTTAGATTGTAGTTCTGATTCTTTAATATATTATTTGGGTACATAAGAGAAGTCCAGAAACAATTTCTTCATGGAAAATTTCCTTGTGCTAGATACAGAGTGGCCCAAAAACCTCGTATTTTCGGCTCATTTTCCAGTTTTCAGCTATTTCTGCCAAATCTCGTAATCGGACAGAAACATTCGTTCTTACCTTTTTTTCAGATTATAGAATTCTGAATAAAATAAGATCATTCGGAACTCTCTATCTCAAATGAGTACTGAGTTATGATTTTTCAAAAATGAGTAGAATTTGAAAAAAAATCAATTTTGATGAATTTTAGTTTTTGATCAACAATATCTTCCGATTGTTACCATTTAGATGTAAAATTCAAAATCCCTCTGGGCGTATTTTCGTGCTCTACAATCTGAGATCAGGTAGAGCGCTCTATCTAATATAGATTTCCAGGTTCACCTGACAACAATGCTCCTTGTATTGTGAGAAACACCTAATTTTTCAGCTTCAACCATCATCACCAACTACATTGTCCTAACATTGATATTTCGAACAATGACATAAGTTCCGGAGATTATGTTCTATGAGAATCACCCGTTAGATGCACTTCATTTCAGTATTCCCTAGTGGAGAGGTGCGCTTAAGGACACCTCAAGGATCAAAACTTCAAACACTTATAACTTTCGACATAATGCTCAGATTTAATCGTACCACACTTCATTCTTCTCGGCTCGTCAAGGCGGTTCAAAATCATGCATCATGAGTCAAATTCGGTCGAAAAATGGAAAATTTATTGTTGAGTGTATTTAAGCCCATATTCCAATACACAAAAAATGACCAATTTCTATTATCAAAGCTGCATGTCTTGTGAAATACTTCTGATAAAATTTTCAATCGGAAGATATTGTTGATCAAAAACTAAAATTCACTATCCTAACTTCGTCATTCATCAAATAAAGAGTATTCTTCTCTATTCTTATATTAATATGTAATATGGCATTATCACGTCCAGTAAATCTCTCGAGAAAAGAGGATGAATATCGTTACAAGATCAATTAAAAATCATACATGATTCATCGCTCTTCCTTAGAAGCTTTACCATGGATAGATTCAAAGACCAAGTTCATCTATAGATTCACTGCTGTCTAGTACATGAATAGATTGATAGACAAGATCAACATATACATGTTTCACTGACTAGTTCATAAATAGATTCACAGACTAGATCATAATATACGTCTTCCTCATACTCTCCCATCATAACTGTGGGTATTATGGGGTAGAGAGATCACTCTCCTCAATCAATTGCAGACTTTACGACTCGACCAGAGATCCATTTCAAATGAACAGTTAAAGCTGCAATAACTCATTTCGACTCCCACATCATATCACAACGGGCCTTCATTTGAATTCATAATAATTTGCACTCATGCAATATTCATGCAGTGAGACATGCGGGCGCCTGACATATTATGCTCTCAAACTTACCAATGGTGAATTGTTTAGTATTCGAAACTTTATAATCATATTGCAAAACTATTTGCTATCGGATGAATGTAATAAACAATTGGATAAGTCTATTGCGATCGACCGGTACACCTATATCATGTTGGAAACATTTTGTATGCTATAAATACTCGAATTTTGTGTATTCATTAAGTTTCACCATGTCATGAAAATAGAGGAATCCATGTTCCCTATGGTTTCAATCTTCTGCAGATTGCACCCCAAGAGACAAAAAAAAATTGAATCCAGCAATGACAAACAACATTGTTTTCTTCGCCTATCCTGGAAAATTGATTATTCGATTCTTGTTTCCAATTTAAGTTATCATTTCATTATAAATAAAGATGCGTGCTTCATTTCACACAGAAGAGTTTTCATATATTTATTTCACTTCATGTAAGTTATAACAAATTTCCATCTACAAACAACATTAATTTTTCTGATAAATCTAGTGAGGTCCACGTTAATTGCAGTGAAGAAAGATAGGAGAAAAACGTTGCCAAACCTCTGTCTTGTCAATGCCTTCTATAGACGGTAGCTGATACAGGTTTATTTATGTAATTGTTCATTCTCGTTTAAAATAATCAATTATATTTTATTAATCAATAAATTATATTTTCCAATAGTTTCATAATCAATTTAGATAACTAGGATGAGAAATTTTATTAATTGATTATCAATTCTACATTGTTAAAAGACGATCTGGCAACAGGGCAAAGCGAGAAAGAGATAGCGCTATCCGCTTTGTTGGATGAAAGACAAGGATATCAATATCATTGCTAATCAAGCACTGCCATTATAACGTGGACCTCACTGTAGATCAAAGGATCAATGAAATTTTATGTTTGTTAGCTTCTTTGTGATCTTATTTAAGATGATAATTGAGTGAGTATAGCGAGTTCCCTAATTTTAAGTTGAAGCTCGAGTCGTTTGTTCGTTTGTGGGCTTGTTTCCTATCTGATACAAGAATTTTATGCGAGAATAAAATTGTGATAGCTCAAGAGTTTTATTGTTTAGTATGGTTCTATATTTTTTTGTTTGATTTTAGTAAGTATATTAAATCGTTTCTTGAATTGTATAAACTTTATTGCCTCATATTCTATGTAACTGCTTCGAATTGTATTCAGAAGGAAAAAATAAATTGAATAGAATTGAATTGTTGATGTATTTGTCAATAAACTTCAAATGCTTTCATCAATTAACTTCGAGTTCTCATTGAATATTCATTATACATATCATTATATTGTTGGTCAACGCAATTCTTTCACTACTTCGTTATTTTTAGGATACTAATTAACAGGATAACATTGGAATTGAAATAGAAAAACTGTACAATTAATCATAACAAAACACAAATCCACTTTTAGTTGGATTATCAATAACATGCAATTATCAATTAGACCTGGAATCTTAGTACTCTTCAAATCAAATTGGTCTCCTTGAGCTGGAGGGAGAGAGAAGAAATCTACTCCGCTCCATGTGAAGCATAACATGGAAATCACTACTCCACACTATGAAGATGTGTGGAAAATCGAAGAAACTATGAACAGCAATTCAGTACTTTTGTTCTTTGAATTATATTCAGGATAGATTTTTTTTGTATTTTTTAGTTCTTATTATATTTTATTGTATTTATTTTCTCAACTTTAATATATTTTATCTATTGTCATTATTATTTATTAAGTTAAGTTTTGCTTGTTTTGAACTGTCCTTTAGTTCTGTTCAGTGATGCTCCTGCAATGCGAACGTGACCTTGTTATCAAGGTCTTTGCATGCAGTATTTTATTTCGTGCATTAATTATGGTGTATTTTTGTAAAACAGTGTAGCTGTGCTAGATTACATTCCATCATCCTATAATGAGAATTGATACAATTAGTATTATCAGCAAGTTTCATATTATTATTCGGTTAAAAAGTTCTCTTAAGTGTTTTATTATTCTTATTTGCTATCTTTTTTTTAGTTTTGTGCGCTGTACTGTTGTTGTAAATTGGTTGCGAAATAAAGAATCTTAGGATAAAAAATGACCGGTCAGGGGGGGGGGAATGCAAATAGGAAAGGAGAATTAGATGGTGAGGAGGAATGTGAGAAAAATTGGAGAATTACAAGGAAGTAGTAAATGAGAATGAACAGGGAGGGGTGAAGAAGAGGAGAAAATAAGGAGGAAGAGAAGGGAGAGAAGAGAACCAGATTGAGTGAAGAGGAGGAAGTAAAGGGGAGAGAAGAGAGATTAGAAAGGAGGAGAAAGAAAAGAAGATGGAGGAAAATGCAGAGATGAAGGTGGTTGAGATAAAGAATGAAAAGGATGAAGAAAGGAATGAGAAGTAGGTAGAGTGGGAGGAGGAGAAGAAGCAGGATGATGATGAGATTGTTTGATTGATTAGCTGCTTTTATTATGAGAAGGAGGAGGAGGAGGAGGAGGAGGAGGAGGAGGAAGAAGAGTAGGAATAGAAATAGAGGTGAAGAAGCCAGAGAAAGTAGAGGAGATGATGATGATGATGATGATGATGATGGGGAAGAAGTCTGAGGGAGGGAGAATAGGGAGGAGAAGAAAGAAGTAGTTGAGAAAGATTGCGGAGAATGCAGAGATGAAGGTGGTTGAGTCGTTGAAAAAGATGAGAATAAGGAGGAGGAGTAGGAGGAGGTGTAAGAGTAGGAATAGAAATAGTGGTGAAGAAGTCAGAAGAAGTAGTGGAGGGGAGAAGCTGGAGGAAGAGTAAGGAGAAGAAGGGAGAAAGAGTAAGGAGAAGAAGGGAGAAAGATGAGAATAAGGAGGAGGGCCAGGAGAAGTATGAGCAGTAGGAGGTGAACGAGAAGAAGGAGGAGGAGGATTAGAAGGAGTATATGGTGAAGAAGGAAGAAAAGGAGGAAATGAAGGAGCGGAAGTGTGAGATAATGGAGAAGAATATAGTAAGAAAAGAAGGAGATGGGATAAAACGTAGTGTATCATTATTCAGATAGTATTATATTTTTATGTTGTGTGAAAGTTGGGAAGTGGGAGAAGACGAAACCAGGAGAAGGATGATGAAGGAGAAGAAATAGGAAAGATGATGCCCGGGGAAAAGGAATCGAGTCGGGTTAGCTTGGACAAGCCATCAGACGGTCAGTGAGTGAGGGATGGACAGCGGTAGATAGTCGATGGAAGTCGGAGAGTGTGGGAACACGAGTCCATGCGGGGGAGTCCCAGAAGGGGGTGTCGGTGCGGGGGAGTCCCAGAAGGGGCCCCGGGCGGATTCTCACGGCACAACGCGTGCTAACCTGGGCGCTGCAGCCCGCTCAGTTGGTGAACCATCGACCATGAAGCTAAGCTAAGCACCTTCATCAGGGCTCAGGCATAACTCTAGCACACCACCGTCAATAACACTACCACCATCACAAATAACGCCATCATCGGTATCATTCATCATCGTCATTGTCATCATTGTTATTCTTATCATCAACATCATGATCATCTTTATTCAATTATACATAAAAATGTACAAGAATGCGTCAATTAGAAAGAATATTTTCTTGAAAATATAGCGTGTCAGTCATAACAAATACATAAAAATTTACAATACTTATATAATAGTCTTCAAGGATGGTTTTCCAGAAACTCATCCACCGAGTAATATGCTTTTTCTATTAAGAATCTATGAAGGTTAGCTTTGAATTTTCTCAATCCACAGTTAGTTGGATTATCAATAAATGATGAAATGATCAATTGAACCTGGAATCTCAGTGCTCTTCAAATCAAATAGGTCTCATTGAGCTAGAGGGAGAGAGAAGAAATCTACTCCGCTCCATGTGAAGCATAACATGGAAATCACTCTACTCCACACTATGAAGATGTGTGAAAAATCGATGAAACTGTGAACAGGAATTCCACGATAAAAATGACCGTTGAGGGGGGGGAGAAAGTGAATAGGAAGGGAGTATTAGATGATGAGGAGGAATGTGAGAAAAATTGGAGAATTACAAGGAAGTAGTAAATGAGAATGAACAGGGAGGGGTGAAGAAGAGGAGAACATAAGGAGGAAGAAAAGGGAGAGAAGAGAACCAGATTGAGTGAAGAGGAGGAAGTAAAGGAGAGAAGAGAGATTAGAAAGAAAAGAAGATGGGAGAAAATGCAGAGATGAAGGTGGTCGAGATAAAGAATGAAAAGGATGAAGAAAGGAATGAGAAGTAGGTAGAGTGGGAGGAGGAGGAGGAGAAGCAGGATGATGATGAGATCGATTGATTGATTGATTGATTAGCTGCCTTTATTATGAGAAGGAGGAGGAGGAGGAGGAGGAGGAAGAAGAAGAAGAGAAGGAATAGAAATAGAGGTGAAGAAGCCAGAGAAAGTAGAGGAGGTGATGATGATATGTGATCATATACTGATAGTGAATGTTTTTGTGATTTTTCTGGCTTCAAATTTATCAAGTTTTTTAATATTTTTCAATTTATTAATGCATTTTCAAGTGTAATAATGATTTGTTTCATCTTTCTGATCAACCGAGATACAAATTTTTTAGTATAATGTATATTTGAACTGTAAATTTTTGTGATCTTTATAAAAGTGTTTTCATAACCTCATTTGAACTATTTTTATCAAAATTAGGGAGAGGAACAGTTCTGGGTTTATCCTTTTGATTCTCTCCCAATCATTAATTTGATGTTGTGATTAAGGAATGTAATACAAATTAAAACAATAATATGATGATGATGGGTGAAGAAGTCTGAGGAAGGGAGAATAGGGAGGAGAAGAGAGAAGCCGTTGAAAACGGAGAGAATGCAGAGATGAAGATGGTAGAGTCGTTGAAAAAGATGAGAATAAGGAGGAGGAGGAGGAGATGTAAGAGTAGGAATAGAAATAGTGGTGAAGAAGTCAGAAGAATAGTGGAGGGGAGAAGCTGGAGGAAGAGTAAAGAGAAGAAGGGAGAAAGAGTAAGGAGAAGAAGCGAGAAAGATGAGAATAAGGAGGAGGGCCAGGAGAAGTATGAGGAGTAGGAGGTGAACGAGAAGAAGGAGGAGGAGGATTAGAAGGAGTATATGGTGAAGAAGGAAGAAAAGGAGGAAATGGAGGAGCGGAAATGTGAGATAATGGAGAAGAATATAGTAAGAAAAGAAGAAGATGGGATAAAACGTAGTGTATCATTATTCAGATAGTATTATATTTTTATGTTGTGTGAAAGTTGGGAAGTTGTGGAAGACGAAACCAGGAGAAGGATGATGAAGGAGAAGAAATAGGAAAGAAAAAGGAATCGAGTCGGGTTAGCTTGGACAAGCCATCAGACGGTCAGTGAGTGAGGGATGGACAGCGGTAGATAGTCGATGGAAGTCGGAGAGTGTGGAACACGAGTCCATGCGGGGAGTCCCAGAAGGGGGTGTCGGTGCGGGGGAGTCCAGAAGGGGCCCCGGCGGATTCTCACGGCACAACGCGTGCTAACCTGGGCGCTGCAGCCCGCTCAGTTGGTGAACCATCGCCATCGACCATGAAGCTAAGCTAAGCACCTTCATCAGGGCTCAGGCATAACTCTAGCACACCACCGTCAATAACACTACCACCATCACAAATAACGCCATCATCGGTATCATTCATCATCGTCATTGTCATCATTGTTATTCTTATCATCAACATCATGATCATCTTTATTCAATTATACATAAAAATGTACAAGAATGCGTCAATTAGAAAGAATATTTTCTTGAAAATATAGCATGTCAGTCATAACAAATACATAAAAATTTACAATACTTATCTAATAGTCTTCAAGGATGGTTTTCCAGAAACTCATCCACCGAGTAATAGGTTTTTTCTATGAATTTATGAAGGTTAGCTTTGAATTTTCTCAATCCACAGTTAGTTGATAATAGTTTCAAAAAGCTTGGAAGTCTATTATAAAATTTGCACCCTGCATAGCTAGGCTTCCTCTCAAATAATTTCCTCCTATGAGGCTGAGTTACAAAGTTTTCTCTCCCTCTATTTACAATCGTCATAATCTATAATAAAGGAAAGAACACCGCCATTTTCAATCCAACTTCATTCTTTTTTAATTGGAAGGTGGTCATATTATACATGATCTGGATACAGAATTTTAAGGGAAAATGATTGGTGTAGACCGCACATCGATATCTCAAACCGTTCAAAAGTAATTCTTATTCATAGATACTGATAAATCATCCATCATTTATACTAATATCGGGGACCGAGCTTCGCTCTGGAGTACAAAAGCATAAAAAATTTACGAAAGAAGAAATTATAATAACATTCATAGTTTATACAGAAATGTTTTATCTAATCACAGTAAATTAAGATTAATTCCCAGAGGAATGCAAAAATTTACCTCGCAAGGCCCAATTGCGCAAAAGCTGGTTAAATTTTAATCCTGATTAATTTCACGTGAACCAAATCAGAGAGGACCATTTCAAAAAGATGGATCTACTGGAATTAGAGCTTCGCTCTGGAGTACAAAAGCATAAAAAAATTTGCGAAAGAAGAAATTATATAACATTCATAGTTTATACAGAAATGTTCTATCTAATCACAGTAAATTAAGATTAATTCCCAGAGGAATGCAAAAGTTTCCCTCACAAAGGCCCAAAAGCCGGTGAATTTTAATCCTGATTAATTTCACGTGAACCAAATCAGAGAGGACCATTTCAAAAAGATGGATCCACTGGAATTAATCAGGATTGAGAATAACCCGGCTTTTTGCAACCGGCACTAAGTACCTAATATTTTTTTTTTTCAATTCAAATTTTATTTATTCAAGTAAGTTACAATACATTCTGGTTCATACACGAATCTACAATAAATTACAGTACAACAGCCAATTATGCAACAAATTTCACATATTATGAAAACTTATTAATTACAATGAAGATTGAATGCAACATTAGAATATTGGTAATATAGTATTGTAATATAACTACATAAATCAGCGGTGTTTCAACAATGAATAAATGATAATTTCAATGAATAAATATACACCCCACTATATATTATATGTGTTGGGGTATAAATAGGCTGTGATGGGGTATAAATATTATCCATAATAATACCTGACATAATTTTGTCACAATCCCACACACATGAACTCGCTCACTCACTTCCATCACCAACAGACGACGAAATATATTATTATCAGCTGTTTTCACAAGGATGAATAATAATTATCCTTTTAATGTCCTTCAGCGAGTTTTCTCAGGGATGAGACCTAGTGCAACCGAATTTTTTTATTATAAACCTACTATGTTCTGAATTTCGTGAGAATCATTAGAGCCGTTTTCGAGATCCGGTGAAATACAAACATATAAACATCCAAACATCTAAACATATAAACAGAAGTTGCTCGTTTAGGATAATAAAAAGAACTGGCTAATACACTTACGGGATAGGAAAATTATGTTTGACGCATCATCATGTCTGAACTACTGTACTGATTAACTTGAAATTTTGCATAAATAGATTCTTAATTACCGAGGATGCTTATAGGCCTATTTTCATTCTTCTAAATTTCATTACGTCAAGTTTTCAGTTTGTCAAGTTTAAAAATAGACCCTTGCTAGTTTTCAATATCGTTGACTACCTGGACCTCTGCTTTCATTAAAACTATCGTCAATGATAATGACTATCGTCATCGACGTCGTATGACCGTCATCATCATAATCATCATCAACATCATGATCATCTTATCAAATCGTCATTATCATATTCAATATCATTGACACTCTGAAAACCACTGCTTTCACCAACACTATCGACAGTGATAATGACATCGAATATCGTCATCGATATCATATGATCGTCATTATTATCATCATCATCATTATTATCGTCATTGACGTTATCGTCATCAACAACATGATCATCTTATCAAATTTGATATTGTTGATACTGTAAGCCTCTGTTTATTTTAACTATCGTCATGAAATCATTGTCATCAAAATCATTAGAACATCACTATCAACAGAGTCATCGTAATCATTGTCGTCATGATAATCAACAATATTTTGACACCTTGCTTCTCCTGACATTGACAACACAGACGGCTTTTCCAAACCATTTTGATGGATTATGATTTGAAATGATTTGAACTATACAAAACTAATTCAATTATTATAGCATCATTGATGCTGATAATTAGCATCTGATGCTATTATCAATGCTATGATGCAATGCTGATGCTATTATCAGCATCATAACTATTAACATATATCAACAACGGTATCATCGTCATAATATTATTAACATTTATATTATCATCGGTATCATCATCGTCATCAACTTCATCAACAATATCATATTGATCAGCAGAGCCTCTGTCCTCTTCTATCTCAAAATTATTTGAATTTCCAACATCATTATTGTATTGTCATCGATATCATTTTCGTCGTTAATATTATATCAAAGATGTATTGGGTCTGGATTCCCTCAAAACTATCACATTATCATCATGAATAACATCATTATTTTTGTTATCAGAAATTTAGGGTTTTTGTAGCTCGCTCGCTTCCTTCAGAACGATTTTCTTCATCGTCCGTTACTTTCGGAAACGCCTGAGATAGATAGAATCAGCAGGACAAACTTGGCAACAATATTCACAGCGGCGCTAAAAATAGAATAGGTTTACTGCTAATCTGTTTCCTTAATATACATGTATACACTTATATAACGAGGAGTTCCTTTTCAGGGTGATTCATCGTTCATAGTTTTAAAAGAAGGATTCGGTAAATGGAAGAATGTTCTCAACTGTGTCACCTCCAGGCCAAATATAATGATGGGTGCTGAAGGTGCAAAGGGTGAGTGATGCTAGAGGATCACTCAATCAAGAAGAAGAAAAAGAAGAAGAAGAAGAAGAAGGAAAAATGAAGAAAAATATGATGACGATGATGATGTTGACAACGATGGAGATGATGATGATGATGATGATGAAGAACTACGACAAGGAGAATTTCTCAATAAATTACACACAACTGATTTGTATTTACACAGAAACAGTAAGATACAGATATAATGAGTATAGCATCAGCTGATAAAAAGTGAAATGCGCGTGTTCGTGGCGCATAAGTCTGTACGCACCTTATTAAAAAAAAGTAAACTAGATTCAATCATCAACTTGGTTGCCATGGAAAAAATTGTAATGTGAAATTTTCAGTTCAATATTATCATCAAAATTTTTATAGTTTTTGCTTTTTAAATGTGATTTTGTGTTTGAAAATAGTTTTCTTGATTTTAAAATTTATAAAATAGGAATTCAGGAAGTGAAAGTGCAAATTTTTAGTGAGAAAAATGAAGAACCCAAGACATAACCTATAAACTTGAGTGTTGATAGGAGATGACATTGGGTAATACGGCAAGGCAGAACATCCGAAAGGATCTCTCTGCCGATAAAAGCCATAAGAACTGACTGCAATCATCAACTTCTTTTTCTGCTTAGAATAGATATGTCCTCAATCTGAATAAAATGATTAGATCCTCCAAATAAAGCTTTACTTCCAATGTTTTGATGATAAACAATTCACTAATATGAGCTCCTCGGCTCATAGCAACACTTTGGAGTTTAGTTGCCCTTAAGCGAGCAACTTTTAGCGCATACGTTTGTGCGGGTTAGCATTGCTGTGCTAGGTAGTATTACGATTGTCTGATAATATGAATTAAAGTGTCTGTCGTTCACATGGTTGCTCTGTGTGATCAGACACTAATCTCCACGAAACAGCTTTCGAACAAATAAATAGGAGAAGGAGGAAAACTGCACGAACGGTAATACATTTTCAACGATTTCAAGTTTGTAAAGGTTTGAAGACACGAATGGCCGCGTACACCGTGTGAGCCTCGCGAAGCCCCCAGGCTTGCACTTCGTAAGCCTGTCCGGATCCCTGGAAATACTGCAGCTGGAATAGCTTGTGAGCGGTAACCGTATACGAGAGGGACTCAAAGATATACAGAAATAGACTGTGTTAGATATTTTTGACCGAACGTAGTGAGTTCTATGTTTTAACTCGGATTTTCTCTTGTCTGTCTGTATGTAACGCGATTACGGCCAAACGCGTTGATAGAATTCTATGAGATTTGGCAGAAATATTCTTTTTTCAAGTGGGCGTCGTTGTATATACAAGTTTTTGAAATTTTGCATTTTAATGATAATATATGAGAAAAAAGGAATTCTTCCATACTCTGATATCATTAAAAACACTTCACTTGAATGGGGTACTTTTACAAATTAATAAGAACAATATTAACAACAATATTAAAATTTGCATGTTATATTTATTTTTGGACGAAAATTGAGCTTGAACTATTTACAGTAGAAACATAACCTATTTTTATGGACATAGTTTTGGGCTAAGCCTGTTGTTCCTACCCAATCATATTATTTTATATGATTTGTAATATTGTATCCACGAATAAATAAATAAATAAATACATATGAAAACTTGTAGTACTCCTTATTATTTAAAATATTACAACGACTAGTTTCTACCATAACTTAGGTCATTTTCAACTTGAAAACTAGTCGTTGTAATATTTGAAATAATAAAGGGCACTACAAGTTTTCATGTTGTTCTTATTAATCTGATATCACTATATATATCATCTACTTTGAAGATAGGTTCAATCAGACTATAGAATTATCCATAATCAATCAGCTGACAAGTGGATTATTCATTGCATGCATTACACAGATGTCTAGCCGTGTCTATCTCTATAAGGTAGGGTTTCAGTATTATTCATGATGCGTGCCCATCAGTATCAATATTCTCACATTTGAAAAACAAATTTAATAGGTGATTGGAAATGAAAAAAATGATTGAATCAACTAAATAATGCTGAAGAAATTATAATATTCTTGATTGAGAGAACACATTTTCAAATAGTTGAGAAATATTTTTATCAGATGGAAAGATTATCACGGATAAATTATCACATGTGATACAAATTCAAACGTGAACTGAGTTTATCAACATAAGTGAGTTTTTGATCTTGGAGAGAATAAATAACCGTTTTTAAGAGTGAATTATAATTCAACTGTTTCAACTAGAACAGGTGACTAGATCAGATACTTTTGGATGAGAAAACTGCGTGAGGTCTACTGTTCACAGAACTACTAGTATTAACTAGGACAATATTCAAATTGAAAACTAAATCGTATGCAGTGTGAGTATCAGCTAAGATGCATGTTAGTTCAACATTGAATAGTGAAATATTGATCAATTCGAGTGTTAGCGATCCATAACTTTATCTCTTTGACTTTATAGAGAAATAATTCTGACTGAACAGTCATGAATGACTCCATTGATACTACCGTCAAAAGTCATTGATGCGAACACTCATATCAATTATTAAAAACTATTTTATATTTTATATTTTAATTACAACATGGAAGGAAGAAGACGCCCTGGTCGACCAAGACTGAGATGGATGGACTCAATCACTGAAGATGCAAGGAGGCTTGGTGTAAGAAATTGGAGACGAGCTGCCATGGACAGAGTAGAATGGAGGCGATTGCTGGAGGAGGCCAAGATCCGTTTTGGATTGTAGAGCCGTGGATGATGATGATGATTTTATATTTGTCATGAAACAATCAATGTATTGGAACTAACTATGTGATACAAATGACTATGAAAAAAGTTGAAAGGATTTTCTCTAACAATCGATTGTGAGCAAGCTAACAACTTTCTCGTGGAACATCACTGTCTTCAAACATGATTTTTAATAAGCCTCTCAATATTTTTATTTAAGATCACTTCATTTCTTATTCTATGTATATATTTTATTTTAACATAGACAGATCATGAGAGAAAAACTAAGGATACATTCTACTATTTTACTCTCAAATTTAGATATTCATCAATAGTCGAAATACAGTTATGTGTTTTAGGTTGATAGTATCATAGAGATTACCAATAAACGAGTCTCAATTTGGTGCTTTCAGATTGCCTACCTAAAATTAAGAGGTCAAATACTTATCTCAAGGTACAAAACGGTTACTGTGATACAAAATACTCATTTTCCAATATTTAAATCTAATCGGATTAACCCACAGTTACTACAACCCATCTCTCAAACTGCAAAAGAAGTTTTCTTAAAGTATTCATAAGTTTTCAAATAGCTGAGAAATATTTTTATCAGATGGGAAGATTATCACGGATAAATTATCACATGTGATACAAATTCAAACCTGAACTGAGTTTATCAACATAAGTGAGTTTTTGATCTTGGAGAGAATAAATAACCGTTTTTAAGAGTAAGTTATTATTCAAATGAATCAACTGGAACAGGTGACATCAGATACTTGTGGATGAGCAATTTTCGTGAGGTCTATGTTCACAGAACTACTAGTATTAACTGAGACAATATTCAAATTGAAACCTAAATCGTATGCAGTGTGAGTATCAGCTAAGATGCATGTTAGTTCAACATTGAATAGTGAAATATTGATCAATTCGAGTGTTAGCGATCGATAACTTTATTTCTTCCACTTTATAGACATAGAGTGATAATTTTGAGTAAACAGTCATGAATTTCTTCGTTGATACGTCCGTCAAAAGTCATTGATGCGAACGCTCAAATCAATTATTAAAAACTATTTTTGTCAAGAAACAATCAATGTATTGGAACTAACTATGTGATACAAATGACTATGAAAAAAGTTGAAAGGATTTTCTCTAACAATCGATTGTGAGCAAGCTAACAACTTTCTCGTGGAACATCACTGTCTTCAAACCTGATTTTTAATAAGCCTCTCAATATTTTTATTTAAGATTACTTCATTTCTTATTCTATGTATATATTTTATTTTAACAAAAATAGACAGATCATGAGAGAAAAACTATGGATACATTCTACTATTTTACTCTCAAATTTAGATATTCATCAATAGTCGAAATACAGTTATGTGTTTTAGGTTGTTTGTATCATAGAGATTACCAATAAACGAGTCTCAATTTGGTGCTTCCAGACTGTCTACCTAAAATTAAGAGGTCAAATACCTATCTCAAGGTACAAAACGGTTACTGTGATACAAAATACTCATTTTTCAATATTTAAATTTAATCGGATTAACCCCCAGTTACTACAAGCCATCTCTCAAACTGCAAAAGAAGTTTTCTTAAAGTATTCATAAGTTTTCAATCTTATTAAAGTAGCAAGAAGACATTCTCCAAAAAATCATCCATCATGAATTATTGAACGAGCGTTAGTGAGCTCTTACTAAAGGCCAAAGTCGTTATCCGTCCCTGTGTATGGTCTACAATAACTTCAGCAAAAACTGATCAATCAGCTTCAAATTGAAGACGTTTGAACACGTATTCTTCGAACCTTTTCACAGGTCAAGTTCGTTGGACAATAAAATTGACTCACTTCTTCGTCCTTTTTCAGGATATAAGAATAGCATTGAAAGTGCATAAGAAAAAATGATTTATTTAATTTTTTATGATTCAGTCAGCTGAAGAATTCATTGCATGCAATTACTACAGTTTTTCCATTCATTCATAACATCAGCTGAGGCTATTTGGGAGCTATCACACGCGCTGACACATGATTCCAGCTGGTTAATATCCTATTATATTAAGCGAGAAATTTCTGTTCATATTTTCATGTCTGGTTAACTGGCTATTTTGTTCAAAGGATCTCGAAAACGGCTCTAACGATTATCACGAAATTTGGAGCATAGTAGGTTTATGATATAAAAATTCGGTTGCACTAGGTCTCATCCTCGGGAAAACTCGCTGAACGACATTAAAAGGATAATTCATCCTTGGCTGAAACAGTTGAGACTTTCTTCGTCTGTGGATAGTAAAAAGTGAGCGAGTGATTCTGTGGAAAATCAAAATATCGCATCCCCGAAATTCATAAGCTGACGTAAAGCCAGCTGTAAAATATAAACACGATCATTTTAGAGAATTGTGTTCCGTTTATCAATAAATGACGAGCGAAGCTCGGTGCCTCGATATTTAAATGTTGATGCGACACAGTAATATTTCAACTCAAATAACTCAACCACTGTCAAATGATTCTTGTGAGAGAAATATTTAGCTGTTTTCATAATTTTCATCAACTCATTATAAATGAAAGTTGCAGGTCTCAAAGATTACAATACAACAGTTCTTGAGCGAGTTCTCCAACCCAAGGGGTCACTAGTTTATCTAGAATACCTTCTTGATCTTGTTAACGTTGTAAACATGTTTTCCATTCTCACCATCGTCATCAACATCATCATCTCGGACTTCATTCACCAATACTCAACAACAATGTTGTTGATCACATCATAATTGAGAGAAAATCCAGTGTTGAGGAAAGGATAGAATCTGTACGAGTTACGTTGAACAGAAAATCCAACGGTGTGAAAAATATGAATTAAAATGGAAACCATCGCCGTTCGGCGCTGAAGTAGTGGAAAGCCAAAGTTAGTAGACAGAAGGTTGGTCACTCATCTATAGTATTTCAGTTGAAATGCAATTGGAGTGGGGGAACTGCAGCCGTGACGTAGGCTGTAGTACAGAGTAGGCAGAATATCGCATTCTTGAAAATCATATGGTGACGTATAGTCAAATTATATAACACAAACATTTTCTGATATGCAAGATTTCTGTTTCTGCTTTACAATAATTATCAAAACATTTGAATAATACAAGTATTTTGCCATATAAAAGCAAAAACCCCATCTCTCAACCTTCCCTTTCAAACCCTTAAAGTTTCTTCATCTTCTAGGTCGTGTTTATATTTTGTAGTTTGGCTATACATCAGCTTGTGAATTTCGGGGATGAGATATTTTGATTCTCGTAGAACATGTGCTCGATACCAGCTTGTGTTCAGTGCATTTATATGAATGAAATTCTTCGGATTCATTGGGATCGTTTTATCGGTTTATTGCAATGCATTGGTTTATCAAGATTTTGTATGGGTTAATCTGAAATTATAATAGTATAACGTTGTCTACTAACGCTTTTCCAGCTTATTAACTTTTTCGTGCCACGTTTTTAGATTCTTGAAAAACTTTCAACTTAACTTTATTCATACAAGTTGAATGAACTTGAAATATTTAACAACATCATTAGAATCCGTGATTCAATCGCTATAAGTATGGAGAATTTTTAAGTTCTAGGTCAATCTTGAGGGGATTAAACGACGATGTATTTGAAGATACAGTGAATAAACTGTATGCTCAGTGTGGTTACTCTATCACATTTTTACTACACCTGACGTCACACTGGCGTTCCCCCCACCACTTCGAATCTTACACCTGTGAGTGATCAACCTTCTGTCTACTAACGTTGGTGGAAAGCTACTTTAGGAGGCCGTGAGAATATTTTCAAATCACATCATAATTAAGCAAAAATCTAGTATTGAAGAGAGAACAGGAAACCTGTTGTAGGAGTTAAGTTTAAGAGAGCATTCAACGGTGTGAAAAATATGAATTAAAATGGAAACCATCGCCGTTCGTTAATGGAAAGCTATTTTAGGTGGCAGTGAGAATATTTTCAAAGCTATTCTAGGTGGCAGTGGGAATATTCGCACAGCAGTGGTTCAATTTTGTACGTGGCAGGAATTTAAGCGGTTGTGGTGATGTGTGCAAGTGGCTGGCGGAGCTGAGAAAACGTAAATATCGATCTTGCATCTTTGACAAACAGCCTGGAATTTATAATGATTAAAGACAGATGACCGGAGTCACGGAAGCTTTCCATTCCAGTTTACCGACTCGAGTTATTTCCATTTGAGAGATATATCGACTGCAAAGGTGCTACAAGTGATATTCACTTCAAACTGTCAGTATTGGATGGATGGGAAACAATAGTGTTGTACACGAGGCATATACTGCCAGATATCAGAATCTCACTATAGATGGAGTTCTTGGGTTTTATCGGCTGCACTGCTCAACACTGGAAAACCGTAGTTTATGGCATCTCTCATTACAAGTTAGTATTTCATATCACGATTGCTTCCAGCTCTATTCCAATGGGAATCCAGCTCCAAGTTGTTATTGGTCACAGAGAATACCTGTAGTAAATAATATACATTCACATGTAACTAAGAAGCATGCTATTTTCTCATTTCAAATTACCAATCTTTTTTCAGATTTATACGGCTTCGGAAATCCATCCACGCCAGGTTTGGAATTGGGAAGGTGTATCATAAACTAAGATATTAATTGGGATGACGTGTGGAGCCACTTACACACACATTGATATTTGGACGCACGACTTTTTGTCGTCCTTGTAAATCCTTGAACAAATGATGTTTGTCAATTTCTGTTCAATCTTGTAGATTTCATAAGGACGGCAAAAAATTGGACGTACGACTTTTTGTCGTCCTTGTAAATCCTTGAACAAATGATGTTTGTCAATTTCTGTTCAATCTTGTAGATTTCATAAGGACAGCAAAAACTCGAATGTTCAAAAATCGATGTGTCTGTTACAGGCTTAAGTTATTTCAGTATTACCATTGAGAAACAATAGTGTAAGTAGATATCCCATGGTATAGGGTTTTATGTCACAACTTTTACTGTTATCTCAAGCCGATTACTTTTGATTATTGTCGAATTTTACTGTTTTGTTGGGGTGAGAGTGTATGAACGGCACAATATGAGAGACTACCAGTATCACACAGCTTCACGGGAAAGAACTACGTGGAATATCGGCTTCAGTTAACATTAAAAACTGTGACATAAACGCCCTATACCATGGGATATCTACTTACGCTATTGTTTCTCTATGGTATTACCAATCGAACAGTATGCTAATTTCCTGTATGTAATTAATTTTAATTTCTCCTGATGTGAATTGAAAATCATTGAGCTTTGATGTGTGACGATTGACAATTGGATAAATTGAATCAAATTGTAGAAACTAATTGTTGATAGGCCTATTATTGAAGAAATTAAATTATTGTTGCTAAAACTTGTATTGATTGGTTGATTTATTGAGTACTTTATTCATGTAGATTACAATATAATATACACTTATATACAATAGCTTTCAATACAGCAAAGTTGTAGATGAATTTACATAATAGAAACTAAGAAATTAATTATTGAACTGTATATGCTATGATTGAGCACTTTATTCATGCAGATTACAATATACACACTTGTATACACTTATATACAATAGCTTACAATACAGCAACGTAATAAAAACTAAAACTAAAAACTAAAAAATATAAAATAAAAACTAATACATAATAGAAACTGAGAAAATAATTATTGAACTGTATATGATATGAAAAGAAGAAGCAATTTGGAGTAACTATAGATAATATTGTAATGCATCTACATAAATTTGCGGAGCTTTGGACATATCAATGTCCATTTCTCGGGAAAGAATATTCAAAATATCCTTCTCAGTAACTCTCTACCAAATTAGAGTAGTACCTTCAATTATGAATATGTTAAGACATAACCAAAGTATCTTGACGGTATCTTAACGTATCCATAATCAAAGGTAGTACTCTCTCTGAATTAGAGTACAATTACATTATTTCATACTTATTCACTATCCAGCTTGAAGTAATTCATCATACGTCATTTGTTCATAAGTTGTTGCTCTTGTAGCTCTACAAGCTTTCATCAAATTCAACAGTTTGATGGCTCCATTTCACCGTAATCTATTTGGCCAAATATTATCTTCAATATTGATGATCGTAATAAGGTCATCTCTTGTAGAAAATATGACGGTTTAACACTTGTCTGATAGGGCATAGAGCCATAGAGAAACAAAGTTGATCAAACATGTCTGAAAACTGTGTTTGAGAAACAAGTTTGATAAAATAATTTGACTAAGTAAAGCTGGATTCCGACATATCAGTGAACGTGTTAGTACCGTGAAAATATTTTTCCATTAGTCTTATGGGACTATTCATACTCGCTTAGCCGGACTGAGTGTGAATAGTTCCATTAGAAGGCAAAGGAATCATATTTTCACTGTAACATGCACGTTCACAAATACTGATTTGAGGGAATTCAGCCCTGAAATGCGGTCCACGTCATAAGACGTGGCAGTGGAGAAAGATAGGAGAACAGCGTTGCCGATTCTCTGCCTTGCCAATGTCTTCTACAGAAGATAGCTAGCTGATGCTGATATATCTGAAGCAATATCAACTGTTTATTCTTGTTGAGAAGAATAATCAATCCTACATTTTATTCGGAAAGAAAATGAATATTTATTAATAATTATATGAATAATTTTCATGATTGAGATTGAGTATTTTGTTAGGTTAATCAATTTCATTTCTACATTTTTTAACAACGATCTGGCAACGTTGCAGAGCTAGAACAGGATAGCGTTATCTGTTTTGCCCAAACATAGACAAGGATAGCGATCGAATTCTGCCATTACAACGTGGACCTCACTTCGCATTTAGTGATCACAAACCACGATCAGGGTCGATGACGGCATAAGATAGGAATCACATACGGTTAGTTTGCCTCATCGACCACAAGAGTACAGCACAGTGCAGAGCCGCAATTTCCAGCGCTCCTAGCGGTCGCCTGCCGCAACTGCGTCCACACATCATTGATCATTGCCGCACGTTTCAAACGATAACCTACCATTATTAAAATGACCAATTATTATTGCCCGGCGCATGTAAAACAGGTCGTGTCAAGGTGTCTGGATGTTAGACCGCCACAAACTTTTTAATAGCAGTGTAGTCACACAATAAGACACTACAATAGAACTGCAACACAATGGGCCGATTGTCAACCCATAACAATCGCGCCGGATTTTTTGTCCTTCTCAACCCAGGAGATGAGCATTGAACACTACAACAGAATAATACGAGTGCATACATCCCTTTCACTTCAAATGCATGATATCCTTCGGATGTGTGCACTGCAATCAAGTTCAATATTGTATTCAACTGTTTATTTGAGATGATGTTATTAGCTTGGAATGTAGAATAGTTTTTTGAGCTAAGGAGCAAGCAGATATCGATGTGGTTGAGGTCCAAACCTATTGGAACTCTGTACCTCAGATATCTTGGTCTTCAAGTCAGAACACCCATAGATCTAACTGTGTGGACCTACATTCACAAGATATGCATAATTCACAGATTTTGCTAAATCCTCCAGCTAGATTCCCACTTATGCACAGTATCAGGATCTTGCTAAATCCTCCAGCTAGATTCCCACTTATGTATCAGGATCAGCGTAGCTGTCTCGTTCAGTAAAAACATTCTTCTCATAAGATCTCAAAGACTTTTCATACTCGCTCGGGCGGGCTGAGTAGGTAATGTCCCATTAGAACTAAGGAATGATTCATTTTCGTGAAAGTACAGAACACATTCACTGATTCAAATGATGTGGAAATCTAACGGAATACTTTTCATGAAATCGTGATACAGTTCTTGTGAATATAAACCATGAAGTAAATCCCCTTATATAAACTGGAAGTGGGAACATCCATGAAAAATAAGAACTTTGAGCCTTGTCTTACACCTGGGAGGTGGTATCTTTGTTAATTCAACGGTAAGTGATTAAATCAGATGAATATTTGTATTGAGTAGTTACTTTCGTCTGTATTCTGTAATCAGTATTTTCAGTATTACCTCAGTGTCTTCATATATAAGACATCCATGTTCCATATTAAAACATCTACCTCCTTTCATTCCATCCCATCATACCCACATACCCTTCACGTTCACTGATTCCTAGTTGATAGTTAAAAATCCTAACAATCATCCCTCACTTTGACACGCCCCTATGTAGCATGTTGCTTTGTATTTGTGTTTGATATTTGTATTTGATCTCATTTCGTGTATTTATGTTTTTTATGACATTTAAATCAATCTCTTGGACACTATCCAAGGCAAAAGAAACAAAAAAAATGAGAAAGCATCAGGAAACGAACAGAAATGGAAGGTACTTATGATTTTAAAAATATTACACGTTGTTGATTATCCATCTTGTTTTCACTTTTATTATTACTAACGTATTTGAAAAAATTTTGAGTTTAAAAATTTTATTAAACACATAAATAATAAATAATATAAACTAATAATGATTGTGAGTGTACATTCCGTAGAAAATGAGTTATTCATTTTTATTCTTTCCCAAATAAAATTGATGAGATGTTCATACCACAACGAAGGCCATTACATTTTTACGAAATAGTACTAGGTGAAACCCCCTAAACAGGTGAAGCCCAAACATTACAGGCCATGTTCAGTGGCCTGTAAAGTTCCACTGGCATTAGCATGATATCATCATTGATGTACGATAATATGATAGGGGCATATCCTGTGAGCTCAATACTGTGATGGCCAATTTGAAAATAAATTATGTGTCCTATTGATACAGGTATATTAGAAATGGATTACGGAATGAGAACAATGTTATAGTACACGGATGAAGCCTTAGCCAAGCCATAAGAGCGAGTGATACAATTTCTAGGATCGTCAATCTATAGAAAAGAAAGAAAGAAAGAAATATTTATTGCCAAAAATCATTAAACAAACTTTACAAATGTGAAAAATATAAAAATTTTCATATACAATACATTACAAAAACTTAAAATTAAAATATTTTCCATTTAAAAATCGGTTATAATATTATCATTGGCGTTACCAGCAAAACTAAGTAGTTTGAGCGATGGCAACGAGTAATCAGTCGGCTATAATTAGTGGCTTGAGATTCAGTCGAAAATAGAAAAAATATAATAAAGAAAAAAGAAACATATGGAATGTATGAAAAACTAGAAAAAAAATAAAATTTCAATCCGAAAAGAAGAAGTACTAAGAGTAAAATACCAAGAGAGCAGAAAAACTAGAATGAATTCATAATAATTTAAAAACTCAAAAGAAAAAGAGATGATTCATGTAATTATTAATCTACAATTCACTGTACATATGTAATCCATTTAGTAACATAATGTAATTCATTTGTAGCATATATGCAATTCCTTTTTTCCTCATTTGTTCACTATAATATTGGAAGTGTGTTATATTCCAGGTCTCATATTGGTAATTCCAACAAAAACAAACCTTCTCAATTATCTTCAGATGACAGTCAATTCATTGTTGCATCAATATCAAACGAAAAATGATAATAAGAGATTTCTTACTTTTATGTGTTTGAGAAAATTGATAGGAAAGCAGCTCTAGTAAGAGCATGATATACCATGATGAATCAATAAAATATGTAGTCCCATTTTTGATCCATCGTCTGTGCGGATGCTAAGATGTATAGACTAAATCACCGTATTTCTGGGCTATGATTTTTATTTATTATTATTATTATTATTATTATTATTATTATTATTATTATTATTATTATTATTATTATTATTATTATTATATTATTATTATTATTAACACATTAGTAATAATAGTCAAACCTTTAGAAGGTTTCTTTAGAAGGTTTGGAGAATTTATAATTCGTCTGGTTTATAATATTTGAAATGTTCTACTGAAAGGGAATCTTCTTATCTTTTGTCATTCTTGCTTTTTTTTATTATTCTTATTTGTTTTGTTTGTAAGATTTCTTTTATAAGTGTATTTTCATTTTTGTTTGTTATATTTTCTATAATAAACTCCCTTCTTCTGGGGGTACCAGGACGAAGGAAAAGGAAAAAGGAAAGGAAAGGATTATTATTATTATTATTATTATTATTAGTCGTAGAGCTCCCGAAGTGGAAGACGCTGAGTAAAATCATGATCATCGATTTTTATTAGACTTGGCGGTTTTCTTGTTCGCCCACCAGCTTTTCATTCTCTGAGAAAATGCAGCTTTTCTTTCTTCACTCCATCTTGTGCCAACTCTTGGTGCTTTTATCTCTGGAATAATTTCCCATTTGTTCACTTTTGTTTTGAAATTATTTCTATTTTTAATTTCATCATCAGTAATTCCTGCCAAAACTAGATCTTTCTTGACATTCCTAATCCATTCTCCTCCATAGGCAAGCGAAACTACATATTTTACTATTTTTTTTGTGATTCTATGGTCAGGGAGACCATAATTATATTTGTTCTATGATTTTTATTTATTATTTATCCATACAAACAGAAATCTTGTGGAATCCTTTCTGATCCAATTGCATCACAGTGATTCTCCAAACAAAATAAACTAGACTAATCTATTTCCTAACAAGTTATTAGTAAATTTATTCGTTCATTTGTTATAGATTCGTTCATTTGTCATAGATTAGTTCATTTGTTAAGATGACTGACTACAACTCAAGTTGCTACTGGTTTTCCTTTATCTTTCCCAAACTGATTAATTCACTTGTTATTGATTCTAATATGAGCTCAAGATTCTACTGGTTTTTACTAATCAGTGTAATTATTATCACCGAACCAAATAATACACCTGTAATAGAACCCAGTATCAACTCAGTATCCTACCGGTTTTTATTAATCAGTGTAATCACACGCTTTAATTGTGACTCGGGATGAAATTAGAGCAGACTAATGACGGCTTTCAATGGTGGAAACGTGATGAAAGTACAGTAATTCTCGGAAAGGGTTGAGCGATAGCTGGAGGCTGTTTGGTGGGGGAAATGAAGTGGGAATTTGTTAGTATTTATTGGATAATAAGGGGTTCTTGATGGCGTGGGCGGATCCAAGGATGAGAGGGGTGTAGCGCCCTAGGCGTTGAGCCCTTACGCGATCGTGCGCCCCTCGGGCGTAACCCCTTCTCGGGTTCATCAAGAAGTAAGATCCAGATGAGTTTTCCGTGCAGCGAGAGAAAAGTGGGTCAGGGATCGTGTGCTGGCCGGCAGATCGTTTTCTTCTCGATCATCAGCGATCCTTCCACCAATCCAAACCGTTTTTTCTGACTGCAGAAACGGCTGAGTCTAACCACTTACCTGCCAATTATTCCCTCTGCGCGCTTCGTTCCAATTGCATGTTGTGTTTTGATTGTCTCTCCACTCTTACTCTATCCCTCTCTCTCTTTCTTTTGCCCTCTCTTTCTCACTCCCCACCAACCCCAGAGAACGATCAGAAGTTGAAACAGACCCGATATGACTGCGCCGATTAACTCTAAACGCTCCTGATTGCCAAATAGACCTGAGTTCTATATAGGTACCCCACCACATCGAGAAAGTCTATTTATATCAATTAAGATCGTTGAAACCGTTGGGAAAAAACTGGGACGCTCGGTAACAGCATTTCTCTTTTGTTTTGATCCGTGGGAAAAGAAATCTACGACTCGAAGAAATCTACTTTTTTCTCCCAATTATTATTGCCAACTCTTTTGTCGAGCACTGCTAACTCATATCATCATCAATTTGGTCCCATTTCCCATAATGCTCCACTTAACTCATCACAGGCCAATGATTGATAATAGTACAATATCCAAAAGAGATAAATGTTGTAGTTCTCCACTGTAATAGCTTTACGTTTTGTTGGATTAATTTTATAATCACCACTCTTTTATAGAACATTTACCTCAAATATGATCGTTACACGAAATTGTTTTTGTGAGAAAGCCCAACCATTATTTGAGAACAGAACACTTAAGTAAAGTACCAGATCTATGTATCATAAGTCAATCATTTATGGACAGAAAATATTTATAATTATGGTATTTCTGTGGAAGGTAGGAATTTTCTACATGAGAAGTCACAAGCTTTTAGTTTCTCAAGTCGCTTTTGGCTCTTCAATCAGTTCAGTCAATAGTTTCTCGAATTTAATCAATTCAAAGTGCTTTTTGTGTAGTTGTGAAGTTGATATTGTGGTAATTATTCATATTGAATGAAAAAGACTAAATGAGACTATGACAATTTCTTAGTCTTTTTCATTCAATAATTTAAAGTGCCCAGAAATTGAGAGAGCTTTATGTGAATTAACTATATTCTTTAATGTAATTGATCCAAATGACTTGAGCCATTATGAGCTTACAACGGAATCATCTATTCCATCAATCCTTTCTGGAAACATTTGTTTTCCAAAATCCATAAATTTTCCAAATACAACTTGTTCTTTGCAATAACAAAAAACATCATCATTCTAAAAATAAGCTTGTATTACATGAGAGTTAAGAATCATAATACCCTTTTCAACTTTATAATCTTTAATATAATAAAAGAAAGAACTGACTTATACAAGTACGGGATAGAAAAATTATGTTTGACGCATCATCACGTCTGAACTACTGGACTGATCAACTTGAAATTTTGTAAATAGATTCTTAATTAACCAAGGATGATTATATAGGCCTATTAAAAATTCTTCAAGATTCTAGTATCAATAAGTCAAGTTTTCAGTTTGTCAAGTTTTTAATTAGAGCACGGGTTACCTGCTAGTTAAAAATAAATTGGAAATTGAAAATGTTGATTTGATTTTTGATTTCTATGTGAATACGAGAAGCCCTCAACAAGAAAATGAAGCTCGGATTACTAAACAGGATGAATTCATACTCAAGTTCAAAACCCCCGAAAACATTACACATATAGATATCCTCCTACACCACTTCTCCTCCACTTAAAGAAATATCCTCCTATCAGCAATAATTTATATTCATCAGAAGAGTAATGGGAGAATCTTCTCCGTCTCCATGGCGGAGGTTGGCTATCATGATGGCAATTTTCACCCTGCTTACAGCTGACTTGAAAAGTACAATGGGAAAACTTTTTAATGGGAGAATCCCCTGCATGTCCAGCTAGAAAATTAATAATTAAAATTGAGTGAGTAGCTGTAACGTTCTACATAAATATATTCTGAAAAATATTCTGGGCGGGCTGAAACTATAGTATTAGACAGAAAAGTACTTTCACAAATTTCTCATGTGAGATTTTCAGTGAGCAGACAGAGAGTTTTCTTTATTACTAAACCATACATACAAATAATACAACTTTCACATTTCTCAGACGCAACAACCCACAACTTTCACAAATACATCACAACCCAATTCATGCATAGATAATTATAATAACTTCATCCCCTGTGGTCGCGTTGATAAGCTATCACTTAGATAAGTTGTAACGTTATTTTGGGGTTACATGTGCCCAGCTGGCAGTCTGTCGGTAGAGCATGAGATATTTGAATATTTTTGATATTTTGACACCTGCTGAAATAAAAATACCATATAATTCTTTCCAGCTCTTCGATGAGCTTCTGTCTGAGACCTAATAGTTCATTTCAATTAATGAAGTTTTTATTGGTATCAAAATGTACCGTGACAAAGTTAAGAATCATGAGCCTGTTACTCCCGTTGGAAGGGTGACAGCTTGAGCAAACTCCTCTGAATCTATCTATCTTCTATTATATATAAAAGTGAAATGGCACTCAATCACTGACTGACTCACTCACTCGCCGAACTGAAAATCTACCGGACCAAAAACGTTCAAATTTGGTAGGTATGTTCAGTTGGCCCTTTAGAGGCTCACTAGAAATCTTTTGGCGATATTTCAACTCTAAGGGTGGTTTTTAAGGGTTTTAAGTTTTTTTAGCACGTATATTCTTCTTATTCCAATATCTTAAAATTATTATAATTGAAATGTCCATACCATATGTTAATATACAACTATAATCTAGAGAGAGTACCTCTTCGAAACAGTTGTTCTGGTAACTAAATTTAAAAATTTTGTCAGGTTGGCATTAAGTTGAGTTGACTTTGTTAGGTTGGCACCAAGTTGAAGATTGAAATGCATGCATCCAGGACTTCCTAAATACCAATTTATCCAATTAGCCAAAATTAGCGTTTTCTCAGCTTTTCCTCACCTTCTTCAATAAATTGATGGAAATATATTTAAAATAATTCAGTACACAGGTTTAGCTGAGGTGGAAGAACTTTGTTCGCCAAAGATACGCCGATATAGTAACAGGTGTTTTTCTTGATCAAATTGACATAATCAAAGACCTTAAAGATGCATAGACTCATATGCAGCGCTAGTGTCGTACTTGGAATTGAAATCCGCCATTGAGGGGGCAACCCATAAGATTATTACATACCAATGCCACCAATGCCTTTGTGATCTATAGTATTACAACATAATAAATATACTATCTCGTGCTAAAATACCCCAATGGCGGCCTTCAATTTCAAGTAAGAGCTATCATTGGGAAGGCATAGGCATTGTGGGTCTATATCTCTTTAAGGTCTTTGGACATAATACGTTCAAATTCGGTACAGAGGTTCCGCTAAGGTCTACATGCAGGGGAGCGAAGCGAGCCCGCTGATCTCATTTTTGGACGATCCAGTCAACGGTCCAGGGGGCGGATCCCCGATATGGTGAGCGAAGCGAGCCTGACGGCTAGTTTATAGTATACATCTATATAGTTCATGATTAATTATTTGTAAAATCGTTTCCCGGAAGTTGAAACCCACCAAAAACTGTAGGTCCATTCATCTCTCATTATTATCCGCCTCATTATTCATGCACAAGCTAAGAAAACATCCAAAAAAGAGATATAATCATAATAATAGATACATACATCTATAGTAAGGTACAAGTTATAATGGCAGTGTTTGATTAGCAATTGTATTCCCATCCTTGTCTATCATTCAACAAAGCAGATAGCGCTATCTCTTTCTGGCTTTGTCTTGTGCCAGATCGTCTTTTAACAATGTAGAAATATAATTAATCAACAAAATATCTAATCTTGAATATGAAAATTCATTATGGGAATCATTGAAAAATATAATTTCTTGCTTGATAAAATATAATTGATTATTTAAAACGAGAATGAACAGTTGATATTACATCAATAAACCAGTTACTCTCCATAGAAGGCACATGCAAGACAGAGGTTCGGCAACGTTGTTCTCCTATTCAATATCTCATCCAAATATCTCATGTGGGTATGCTAAACGAATTTCCTGATTTATTTTCAATTATCAGATATGCTCCTGTTTGTAGACAAAGTTCATTCTTAAGCAAACAGTATTGTATTCATTGACTGTACACTACGCATTTTTGTTGAATTAAATATTATTTGATTATTGCTATTCTGTAATGTACTTGTCATTGAATAAAGATTTATTTATTATTTATTTATATTTATTATTTTCTCCACTGCTATTATAACGTAGACCTTACTATAGTAAATGGACAAAAATAAATAAACAAATTTAGTTTAATGTAATCAGAACCAAACTAATTACTGGTTCCACTTGCCCTTGTAACTTCACCGCATTCATTCCAGGTCCACATACGATTGGTAAGGGATTAGCTCTTAATAAATGTCGCACGAACATTCACTAGTGTTGGCGTTTTGTCAAATAAAAGTGATGAATGGCTGGAAGGTTATGATAGTTTAATGGCTTGTCATCGCTGGTGTGATTCATGGTTTTCACAACAGAAGAGGTAAAGTGGAGTCGTATTAGCCAAAGGACCGACTAGTGTCTGGCTTATGTCGGCACTCAAGTCACACAAAAAATGCCGCTTCAAAAATGTTTTGATTCTTCAACACCCATTTCAACTCTACCACTCGCTGTAACCCCTAATTGGTCCTTCAATGCAATTAACACCTATTCATATAAGAAACTTGATTTCAACCAGACCTACACTGATTTGAAGTGAATTATAGAACGATAAACAATTTTGAAAACTATCGTTTGCCGATATCACAATATTGTAAAAACTGTTTTGCGAATGAAACTATTTTGAATGAAGGGTGATGACGGAATCCCAAAGGACTAATTTATCTTGTGCTCCCCTGTCACCATATTTCAAGCTCTTTTTACAAAACCCACATTGATATGCTCCAATGGCTAAGTTGACATAAGACCTAATTAGTTTAGCATAACCCCTTAACTAATTTTGACAAGCGGAGTGGAGTAATTAAGAAATGGTACAAGAGCTTAAGGTCTTTTTTGAAAGAATTGAGGATACAGTTTTTTTATTCCAGTCGCTTCTAATAGAGGAGGAACTTAATAGGTCTATAATGATTATTTATTTGTTTATTTATTTTTGAATACAATTACAAATCATATAAATATGATTGGAGAATAACAACAGACTTGGCCCAAAACTATTGTACTTCCAAATTCTGATAAATTAATGAATGAATTTATTTCCTTCTCAAATTAAAGTAAGAATTAAAAAAGTAGTTTGTCTAGTCTAAGGTTTTAAATTACATTACCAAAACATTACAAAAACTACTGTCTGTAGCGCATGGTAAGAAAAAACAAAAACAGCCCTAAAACAAAATATGTGTATGCTTTGTAAATAATAAATGAATAATACCATAATAAGAAATGATAATGGATAACATGTCCAAAAAAAAGTTATTTTTACTGTTGAAAGTTCAAGCTTAATATTTTCCTTTAAAAATGTAAATTATCTAGAAATTTCAAATTTAGAAGGATTAAAACACCAACTTCCCAATTGAAAGCTCATCTGTTACCTTGGAATGAGTGTTTTTGCAACAACAATTTAATTTATAGAAAAGAACAAAACGCGTTGCAGTATACAATGTACACTTCACTTACAAGTGTACAATATTATTAAATAGAAATAAAAATAAAAATCTTAGTACCCTTTTTTGAATTATTTTATCACAAAATGTTTCAACATTCATGCCATTTTCAAGTGATATGAAGTGAATAAATAATCAGAAAGTTTATCAGAGATTGACAATGGTGTAATAACCGAAACCGGTCTTTCTAATTATCAATAAATCAGTGGTTTTTTGACAATTTCTTAGTCTTTTTCATTCAATATGAATAAATAAATACTGCTGGAACATTTATGAAATTCAATAAAGGATACTGAGATTTTTATTTTTATTTCTATTCATATTACAAGTAGCCCTATACAGAAAAGAGACTACAATATTATTATTTCTGTGTTCTCCAATGTAGTATCAAATATTTGTACTTACATTCTCCATGTTCCTTAATGGTGATACATTTTATTCAAGCTTGATAAAGAAAATGGAGCAGGAACTATGTAGTATTAGATATTTGCCCTTACATTCTCCATTCTCCTTATAGATAACTAGCCGTCAGGCTCGCTTCGCTCGCCATATCCGTCTAGCCAGGGGGCTCCACCCCCTGAACCCCGACTGGATCGTTCAAGAATGAGATCGGGAGGCTCGCTTCGCTCGCCTGCATTTTTATCATATGTTAGGACGATCCAGTCGGGGGTCCAGGGGGCGGAGCCCCCTGGCTAGACGGATATGGCGAGCGAAGCGAGCCTGACGGCTAGTAATATAATATTCCCAGGAATAGCTGTGATTGAAGTAGCAGTGCCCAATCAATTTTATAAATGCATTTCAATCTTCAACTTGGTGCCAACCTAACAAAGTCAACTCAACTTAATGCCAACCTGACAAAATTATTAATTTAGTTTAACAACTGTTTCGAAGAGGTACTCTCTCTAGATTATAGCTCTATATTAACGTATGGTATGGACATTTTTCAATTATAATTAAGAAAATAAGAAGAATATACATGCTGAAAGACGAACTTTAAACCCTTAAAAACCACCCTTAGAGTTGAAATATTGCCAAAAGATTTCTTAGTGCGCCTCTAAAGGGCCAACTGAACATACCTACCAAATTTGAACGTTTTTGGTCCGGTAGATTTTTAGTTTTGCGAGTTAGTGAGTGAGTGAGTCAGTCAGTCAGTCAGTCAGTCAGTGAGTGCCATTTCGCTTTTATATATATATATAGATATTGATTTATTCAAGCTTGATAAGAAAAAAAGCCAAAACCATCATTTCCCCTTTTCAATATCTCAGAGTAAAATATATAACAAGTCAATAACTTAACTTCCCTGAATATTTTCCCTCATATTTCATGTTATTTTCCCAATGTGATGGAGTTTTCAAATAGTTGAATCTTTCCAACTTCATCTTCGTATTGGAGAAGATTTAAAATTTATTTCCCTTTTCTCCATGTGTATACAGTAGCTACATCAAGTTACTTACCAATGTTTCCCTAAAATAATGAAGACGTACATCTTCTTCCACCAATAACCACTGGAACAGCATTGAAAACAAAAAATCCTTGTTTTAAATTGCAATAGAGTGTTCACATTTCCTACCAATAAACTATAAGAAAAACATTGTTCACAGAAAATTCCTTGTTTCAGATTACGATAAAGTGTTCACATTTTCTACCAATAACCTATAAGAAAAGCATTCAACACAGAAAACTCCTTGTTTCAGATTACGATAAAGTGTTTACATTTTCTACCAATAACCTATAAGAAAAGTATTCAACATAAAAATCCCTTGTTTGAAATCGTAATACCGTGATTACAGTTCACACTTCACACTAGTTACAAGCCTTTAACTCAAGTTTCCCTTAATATTGAATATTATTGTTGTTCTCACATCTTATGTAATGCTCCATAATAATGAAGCCGTTGATCTCTCTCAACAATGACCTATAAGAAAAGCATGAACCACTCTTTTCTGATCGCAAAACAGTGTTTACACTAGTTACAATAATCCACTCCAGTAACCCAATTTTCCACGACTTTATGATCACGGCTGGCTCGAGGGTATGATGGCATCTGGTACACTATGATTCACTTTTTACTGTCAGCTTTGGTTGGATGTGGGGAGGATTGGTGTTACGTATAAGTAATGCTGACAAAGTCAGTCTCATCATGGAATTTCAATCGGTTAGCACCATAAACTGGAGGAAGAGAAAGAATAATAATAATAAAAAAGGATGAAAATAATAGAAAACTGTTAGAAGAAGAGGATAATCGATTTTTGAGGGGGATGAGAAGGGTTCAAGTTGGACAGTGATGAAGACAGTATAATATACTACATATTATGTAGTATAGTTGGATTTGAACAATCATGGAGGTAGTATATTATAAACATAAAGTATGTATAGTATCTCTTTTCTGTATAGGGCTACTTGTAATATAAATATAAAGAAAATAAAAATCTCAGTACCCTTTTTTTTGAAATATTTTATCACTACATGTTTCGGACATTTATGCCATTTTCAAGTGATATGAAGTAAATAAATTTAATACTACTGGAAGATTAAAATATCTTCTCTTACATTTCTTATTTTTAATTGTGTATATTTCCATGTATGGACTATATTTATATTTATGTATAGTATATATGTGTGATTATAATTTCAATCAGTTAGCACCATGAAGTGGAGGCAGAGGAAGAATAATAATAATAACAACAGAAAAGGAAGAAAATAATAAAAACTGATTGAAGGTGAAAATAAGAGATTTATAAGGGGAATAAGAGGGGTTTAGACAGTGATGAAGACAGTATAGTATAGTTGGATTTGAACAATGATGGAGAAAGTATAAAGTATGTATAGTATAGTATGTTTAGCACCATAAAGTGGACGCGGAGGAAGAATTATAATAATGGAAGAGGAAGAAAATAATAGAATTTTGAGGGGAATAAGAGGGGTTCAGTTAGACAGCGATAAAGACAGTATAGTATAGTTGCATTTAAACAATGATGGAGATAGTATATATTATATATAGTGTGTATAGTATAAATGTGTGTATAATACTGTGTATACATTCCTATAGTTGAAAAGTGATGGAAAAGGTATGCTATGATGGAGTTGAACCGAGATGAGGAATGTATGTTGTAGCAAAATTTAACAGTTATGAAGATAGTACTATCATAGAGAAACGATAGCATAAGTAGATATCCCATGGTGTAGGGCGTTTATGTCGCAACTTTCACTGTTATCCCAAGCCGATAGTTCACGTAGTTTTTTCCTATGCAGCTGTGTGACACTGATAGTCTCTCAAATTGTGCCGTTCATACACTATCACCCCAACAAAACAGTAAAAATTGACAATAATCGACAGTAATCGGCTTGAGATAACAGTAAAAGTTGCGACATAAATGCCCTATACCATGGGATATCTACTTACGCTATTGTTTCTCTATCAATTTATTGATATCTACTTATATGATACCTACTTATTATTATCTACTTACGCTATTGTTTCTCTATCAATTTATTGTAGTTGAAGTGAAACAGTGGTGGAAAATGCATGTTGTAGCAGAATTGAACAGTGATGAAGATAGTACTATTGTAGTTGAAGTGAAACAGAGATGGAAAATGCATGTTGTAGCAGAATTGAACAGTGATGAAGATAGTACTATTGTAGTTTTAGTGAAACAGTGATGGAAAATTCATGTTGTGGCAGAATTGAACAGTGATGAAGATAGTAGGCCTACTATTGTAGTTGAAGTGAAACAGTAATGGAAAATGCATGCTGTAGCAGAATTGAACAATGATAGAAATAGTATTATGGGGTACTTGAAATAAAACAGTGAAGGAAAATTCATTGTGCGGCGAGATTGAACAGTGATGGGAATAGTACTTTAATGTAGTTGAAAAAGAACAGCGTTAAAAATAGTGTAGTGTGAAGGAGTGAAACAGATGCAGTAGTATGTTGTTGGAGTTGAACAGTGACGGAGATAGTGTACACTGGAGTTGAACAGAGATGAAGATATGGTGCGGTATGGATTGGTGTAGCAGCGAGAACCGTGAAACGGTTGAATTTGAGGCACGGGCTGATTGGACGTGGTGTCCGCGGGCGGTTTCCCACGACTGGTGTCCGACTCGGGCAGAGCAGAGGTGGACCGCCACCATTAAATCAAGCCACCACGGCATCCGCTGCTAAACGCCCTCCAAACTCTTGACTTCTTTGCTGTCTTCTAAACTGCGGCCTTCGACCTTTCACTCACTCAGTCGCTCGCGTTTCTATTGTCAGATCAACTGTGAACTGTCAGAATTGGGTGGATGGGTGATTTAACATTGTTTATCAGGAACACTGACAGTGTTTAGAGTGAACTCCTCTATATCCTCACACGCGTTTTAAAGTAAACTTTACTTTATCCTCACTTGCGTTACTATAGTCAAATCAACTTCAAACTGTCAGGATTGTGTGAATGGAAAGCTTTAATGTTTTTGTTTTTTAAATAAATATTATTTTTTTTAAATTTCAGTTACTTTTTTCTAGCTTTAAATTTGTTTTAATGACGCAAAAATTTCTAATTGATGATAATTTGAGTGTAATTTTTGTGTGTTTTTATCCAGATTTCAACCGTCAAAATTAAAAGTTTTCAGTTTTTTTTTTGTTTTGAGTAAAAAATGACTAAATTTTAAAAGAGTGAAATCATAACAAGCTGCTCTTTTTCTTTCTATTGACATGTTTGCTGTACCTACCTAGTTGTTCGAACTCACTGCCGGCGCACAAGTTTTCTTTGCCGGTAGTGCCATTTTGTAAGTTAGAATATTTATTTTATCAATCTGTATTATTTTATGGCAAATAAATGAATTTGAATTTGAATAACCCTTTTTCGAACTTTCAAAATGTTATCTGAATTTGGGAGAGAAATAGTACAAGGAGTATCCTTAGTTTTTGTCTCTCGGTCAGTGCTTTATTGTAAAAATAATAAATTAATAAAATAGAATAGAAAGGATAAATGGATTATCAGGTAGACTGACTGTGTTTGAAGTAAACTTTACTATATCCTCGCTTGCCTTTCTATAGTCAAATCAACTTCATCTGTCAGAATTGAAAATTGTGTGAAGAGGAAGCTTCAATATCATTCTTAAGCTGCGTACAGACGGGCTACGGGCTACGCATTTCGTGCGTTTCACTCACAAACGCGCGTTTGACGAACAAGGATTCGCTAAGTATGGTGATCGCGATCAGAGCGCGAGCATGGCACGCCGTGTTCCATTGTTGTCGGCGGGAGCTTGGCTAGTTCTTTGCGCGCGAACTAGAATCGTGCGACCTGCGATCATCTCGCGTACTGCTCGCGTTCCGTTTGTGAGCGGCGAGTAAGTCTGTATGCCTATGTACTTTTAAGGAATATTGTGGCCCGGTTGCACGAAAGCCGTTCTTATTTTAACCTTGATTAAAGCCTTAATTTAAACTTGACAGTTTAAATTAACCTTGCTATATCCTTACAGGTTTTAGAGTGAGATCAACTTTAAATTTTCAGAATTGAGTGAATGGAAATAATTGGTGTTATTTAAATGAGAAACGCTGATAGTTAGAAGTTAAAAATAAATTTCTCGATATCCTCACTTACGTTCATATTATGAATTCAACTTCAACTTTTTTGCTGAGATTGGAAGAAATTGATGTTATATATGAGGGAATCTAACAGCTTAATGTAAATCTTACCACATCTTCACTAATGTTTTTACATTGAGATTAACTTCAAACAGCATTGTACGAATTATACGCTTTGCTGTTGTTCATCAGGAACACTGAGGCCCGGTTGCACAAAAGCCGGTTAAATTTTAACCGTGTTTAAATTCACAAGAACCAATGAGAGAAGGCTTTTTTGATAAGATTGCTTCTCTGATTAGTTCTCGTGGAATTAATCACGATTAAAACTTAACCGGTTTTTGTACAACCGGCATTGACAGTTTGAATGAACCTCACTATATCCTTACAGGTTTTAACTTCAGCATTGTACGAATTAGAAGCTTTGTTGTTATATATCTGGAACACTGACAGTTATGAGTGAACCTCACTCACATTTTCATTAGGTTATATCACAGAATACATATATTTTCGCCCCACTTGGATGTAATGAGCTGGTTTACGTGCGTCATATGGAGGCCGAAAGTGATTGTTTTCTGGCCAGGCCGGTAAAATTTTTACGGCCCTAGGGCTGTAAAATAACCTTGAAGTCAGCTGATTCTGATTTGATGTGAACGTGTTTACGAAATAGTTTATGAAACGGAATAAGTTTATGCTTCTAGAATTGAATAAAGTATTTTCCAATAAGATACTATCATTTTATTTGGATGAATTAAATACAAATGAGATATTATAAACTATTCAAATTCAATTTTCAGAGTATAATAGAATCTAACCTCAAACCTCCTAGTACTGCGTTTATCACGGAACATAGTGGATAAACGGAATCATTTTATGCTTCTAGAATTCAATAAAGTATTCTGCAATAATATACTATCATTCTATTTGGATGAATAAAATACAGATAAGATATATATTATTATAAACTATTCAAATAATTCGATTTTCAGAGTAGGATAGAACTTCTAACCTAAACTTCCATTGACATTCAGATTGGCCAAATTTCAAGTGTGCTAAAACAGCTGATCAAAAACTTTTCATTATTTGTGTTATCATTCAATAATTAAAACATTTATAATATATCATCTTATTGTCATTTGGAAGAATAAAAAGTTTAAACTCAACCTCTTACATAATTGAACATAATCTTTTAGGTTATTTAGACAAATCAGAATAAAAAATAAAAATACTTGGACAATTTCCTGATATTCAGATTACCTCAGATTTGCTAGAGCAAATCCACATAGACCTTCCACTTTTGCTTTCGGAAGTGCTTATAATAGCCAATAAATTATTTTCATATATATATTGTTTATTTTTCTGTGTGGCGAAAAATAACGTTCTCACCATGGGTAAAAATGTTTTTCGCCACACTTGGATGTAATGAGCTGGTTTACGTGCGTCATATGGTGGCCGAAAGTGATTGTTTTCCGACCAGGCCGGTAAAACTTTACGGCCCTAGGGCTGTAAAATGACCTTGAATAACAGCTGATTCTGATTTGATATGAACGGGTTTACAAAATAGTTTTTGAAACAGAATCAGTTTATGCTTCTAGAATTGAATAAAGTATTTTGCAATAAGATACTATCATTTCATTTGGATGAATGAAATACAAATAAGATATTATAAACTACTCAAATTCAATTTTCAGAGTATAATAGAATCTAACCTCAAACCTCATAGTACTGCGTTTATCACAAAACCTGGTGGATAGTTTTGGAACTACTTGGGCAATATCCATGGTGCTGACTGCTGAACGTTTTAACAAATAGTTTATGAAACAGAATCAGTTTATGCTTCTAGAATTGAATAAAGTATTCTGCAGTAATATACTATCATTTTATTTGGATGAATGAAATAGAGGTAAGATATCTTCTTCTTCTATATAATAAGAGAGAGTGGGGTTGTGTTTGTTCGCATCAAAACATGTCAACTTGTAGATTGCATACCGGAAAAACGGAATGATTTAGATCTCCAAATTTTGAACATAGATTCTAAAAATATCAATCTCGTGCACCTGGAAGCCCAAATTTCTATTTTCCTTCTAGATTTTTCAGAATATTAATGTTCAAATTCATCTATGCTACCGTAGGCTAATTGAAGTTCCATAGCCCAAAGTGTGTATTTTTATCAGAAGGTTATAAGACTACCATTTACCAACGTCTAAGTAGCGCAGCGGTAAGAAGCTTGCTTACGGAGCGATGGTACCTCGGTTCAAATCCCCCGATGCTTCCCATTTTTTTGTTCTTAATTTTTCCCTCGAAACGTATTATTATCAATTATTTTTTGAAGGAATTTGTTTTCATTACTATTGAACTTGGATTTTATCAAATAATTATTTTCAATGTAAAATGTTGCCACCAGTACAAATGAATTGGACATAGTCTTCATGCTGTAGGCCTATAATTTATTGAATTTCATAAGAAAAACATGAATAGATCACAATAAAATGAGTAATAATTTTTATTCTTCAGTTATAATGTAGGCTACTATCAGACACGAATTCCCAGTGAAACGAGTATTTTAGGTATTTTTTTGGAATTGGGAAAACAAGAGGCTGCCTGATTCAAATTGAGGAGGATCCTAATAGAACTAAAATTTATTGATGTATTGGAAAAATCAATATGATTCTGTGAGGTTTCCAAGTATTATGTATTCTTCAGTTTTCTATACTTTAATAACTAGATACTAATAACTATACTAATAGCTAGAGCTATGACCTTCCACTTTTGTTTTCGGAACTGCTTAATAAACAATTATTCTCATATATATTGTTTATTTCTCTGTGTGGCGAAAAATAGCGTTCGCACCACGGGCAAAAATGTTTTTCCGGCTCTCAATCTTTTCTAGTCCTCGGCCTACGGCCTCGGACTTGAAAACCGATTTCGAGCCGGAAAAGTCTCATTTTCGGCCCTAGGTGCGAAATATACTATTTCCGGCTCTCAATCTTTTCTAGTCCTCGGCCTACGGCCCCGGACTTGAAAACCGATTTCGAGCCAGAAAAGTCTCATTTTCGGCCCTAGGTGCGAAATATACTATTTTTGTGTAGTTGAGAAGTTGATATTGTGGTAATTATTCATATTGAATGAAAAAGACTAAGATATTGTCAAAAAACCACTGATTTATTGAAATTAGAAAGACCGGTTTCGGTCAATTTCGGAAGATAATATCTTAGTCTTTTTCATTGAATTAAAATTAAATTCGTATGGCTTTTGTTGGTGGGGAGTTCCTTGCGGGAATGTTCCACCGCCTGAATATATAATTTAAGCCGTCAATGGGCCTTACGACTGTCATACTTCAGCCGGGACCGACAGTTTAACGTGCCCATCCGATAACACGGGAGTGATCTGTTTAAAAAACTTTTGGCTCTCAGTGGGGTAAAATATTCATTGAATACATATATTATACAGAATTATAGAAGTTTTCTCTGGTTATATTGACTGTCAGCGTAGTGTGACTGAAAGGCATTGAAGTAATTCATAAGGAATGCTGACACCTCAAAGTGGAACTGATCGGATCAGCTGACTTGTCAGTAGTACGTGTCTGTCAGCCACCAACCGACAATTTCTAATTTGTTTTCGAACACAAATACAAAAGGTCAATCGTAAAGGTTGCACAAGCTTCCCTCGAGTTGTAATGGCTTTTCCATATTATTCATCAAGATCAGAAATTGTGTTCGTGCTACCATTTTGTTAACACCTTTCACTGGCTGGTTAATGTCATAGTACACAACACATTTAATTTCCTGGTAGAGGTCGAGTTGGTAAGATTAGGCTTATTTAGTTTGGAGTTCTACAATCAAAGATAATTATGAAATCAATGTAAACTCCATACAAACGTATCAACAGGAAAAGAGAACTTGTTCTTCTAAGGATGTTAACAGAACTTGTTCTTGTGAGGATGTTAACAGAACTTGTTCTTGTGAGGATGAAAACAGAACTTGTTCTTGTGAGGATGAAAACAGAACTTGTTCTTGTGAGGATGAAAACAGAACTTGTTCTTGTGAGGATGAAAACAGAACTTGTTCTTGTGAGGATGAAAACAGAACTTGTTCTTGTGAGGATGAAAACAGAACTTGTTCTTGTGAGGATGAAAACAGAACTTGTTCTTGTGAGGATGAAAACAGAACTTGTTGTTGTGAGGATGAAAACAGAACTTGTTCTTGTGAGGATGAAAACAGAACTTGTTCTTGTGAGGATGTTAACAGAACTTGTTCTTGTGAGGATGGAAGCATAACTTGTTCTTGTGAGGATGAAAACAGAACTTGTTCTAGTGAGTATGAAAACAGAACTTGTTCTTGTGAGGATGGTAACAGAACTTGTTCTTGTGAGGATGGAAACAGAACTTGTTCTTGTGAGGATGAAAACAGAACTTGTTCTTGTGAGTATGAAAAAAGAACTTGTTCTTGTGAGGATGAAAACAGAACTTGTTCTTGTGAGGATGAAAACAGAACTTGTTCTTGTGAGGATGAAAACAGAACTTGTTCTTGTGAGGATGAAAACAGAACTTGTTCTTGTGAGGATGAAAACAGAACTTGTATTGTTTTGTTGGTGATGTTAGCCGTTGTGGTAGTTATCAATATTATTTTAATGATGACTTAAATGGAAAAAACACTTATTCAAGTGTTATAGGCATAATCCATAGCCCTTTTATTGTACCTGTTCAATATTGCAGACTTTGGAGAATTTTTCACTATTGGAATTTTACTTTTTGAAGAATTATTTTTTCTGTAATTCTTTTAGAGAATTATTCCACTATTTGAGAATTTTTATTCTTCTTCTGAATGACAATGAGACTACCTGCTCAATTTTTTTTCAATGTAAACTGCCCAAGTAGCTCAAAATAATTTACTGTGTTTTTAATCGATATAGGAATATTATTTGTAAAGCAACTTTGAAATTAGTTGAATAATTCCTGAAAGACTAGACTTATAGAAATTAAACTTTGTATCAAGCAGCATTGTATCGTTCTGCTATATCTTCGTTTTTTTTGTTTTTTTTTTTTTTGTTAGAGAAAGTAGTATAAAAGAGTCAGGTGTCAAGAATACAAGATCCTGTCGATTGAGAAATTACTATTTGGCAGTCGATTGAAAGAAGAAGAAACATTCATATGCATCAATGAATGTGAGAAAAAGTACAAACATACAAACATATTTATGATTGAATTTTTTTGGAACGGAGTACTCCTAAACATTTATACGATTGATTTTTTTTTAAACGGACCACTCCCATTAAATCAATGAAGATGAGGAAATTTATTCAGTTCTCATTATAGTTCATTATTATTCGTTTTCTATATTCATTTCCAACATACAAATCTCTAGACCTCACTTTCAGTAAAATCCAATCGATAATATTTAGGAACATGGATCACAATCTATGAATGATAATGGACATGATCATAATTATTCAATGAAACGATTCTTGTATTTTGTGAGCCTTCTGAAACAGAGTAGGCTTCAACCTAATTTGGTAGCTTACTTTTCATATTTATATACTTTGAAGCTCTGAACAAATAAATGTCGTAGTCACCTTCCTTCAAGGAACAAATTTCCCAGCATTAATCAACTTATTACCAGCATTGGAAATTCCGAAAGATTTGACCCTGCCAAAACAAGGCAACATCCTTTTTGCTTCCAGTAATAATAACCTTATCATTTAAAATTACAAACGTTTACCCTGCCAAAACAAAGTAGCATTTTCTTGTTTCCAGTAATACGTAATAAACACATCACCATTCAAAACTACAAACGTTCACGAAATACCCTGCCAAAACAAAGTCGCATCTTCTTGTTTCCAGTAATAATAGCCTTAAAAATACCATAACACCATTCAAAATTCTTAACGTTTACTAAAGACCTTGCCAAAATAAAATAGCATCTTTTATGCTTCCAGTAATAGTAACCTTGATAATTACCCACTTCTCATATTCAATGGTAACTGTAGGAAAAATTTAATGTGAAATACGTGCGCAAAAGTCCTCTGCTGCACTCAACAAACCATTCCGCCCTCGCCTACGGCTCGGGCGTAAACGTTTCTTTCGGTGCAGCAAACTGTTACTTTGCGCACTAGTTGCACAAATAACTATATCACCATTCAAAATTCCAAACGTTTACCCTGTCAAACAAAGTAGTATCTTCTCGTTTCCAGTAATAGGTAATAACCTTATCACCATAGAAAATTCCAACGTTTTTTAAAGACACCACCAAAACAAAGTAGCATCTTCTTGTTCCCAGTAATATTATCACCATTTAAAATTCCAAACGTTTACCCTGCCAAAACAAAGTAGCATCTTTCTTGTTTCCAGTAATAGGTAAAAAACTCATCACCATTGAAAACTACAAACGTTCACTAAAGACCCTGCCAAAACAAAGTCGCATCTTCTTGTTTCCAGTAATAATAGCCTTAAAAATACCATAACACCATTCAAAATTCTTAACGTTTACTAAAGACCTTGCCAAAATAAAATAGCATCTTTTATGCTTCCAGTAATAGTAACCTTGATAATTACCCACTTCTCATATTCAATGGTAACTGTAGGAAAAATTTAATGTGAAATACGTGCGCAAAATTCCTCTGCTGCACTCAACAAACCATTCCGCCCTCGCCTACGGCTCGGGCGTAAACGTTTCTTTCGGTGCAGCAAACTGTTACTTTGCGCACTAGTTGCACAAATAACTATATCACCATTCAAAATTCCAAACGTTTACCCTGTCAAAACAAAGTAGTATCTTCTCGTTTCCAGTAATAGGTAATAACCTTATCACCATAGAAAATTCCAAACGTTTTTTAAAGACCCCACCAAAACAAAGTAGCATCTTCTTGCTCCCAGTACTAATAACCTCATCACCATTCAAAATTCCAAACGTTTACTAAAAACCTTGCCAAAACAAAGTAGCATCTTCTTTCTTCCAGTAATAACAACCTTATCACCATTGGAGATTCCAAAATTCCATCTCTGACCCTGCCAAAACAGAGTAGCATCCTCATCTTCCCACAAATACATGTCCCAGAAATAATCACTATACTCAGTTCGTATTTCTGATAGGTTTGGTAGCGAAATCCAATGAGCTGCACTATCATTGTATGGCACTTGTCAGAAGCGAATATGGTGTGATTCGCTTCAATCTGTCAGTTTTTCTTATTGTTTGGCATCAATGGTTCTGATTTAATCAATGCTGACAGTATGAGGTGGGTTTTATTGATATCGGCCGAAATTGAAGCAAAAGTGGGTATGCCTGGAGGGTGATTGTGGGTTAGACACCCCCGCAGCCCTCCCACCATTTGCCAGCCGTATCATTATCGGAGTATCACATCATCCCCGATGCGTGACCTGTCCCTGCCCCGTACCCTCGACTCGCCAAACGTCGAGTGCCTCGAATTTACGGGTCGCATCGACCTAAAAAGCGAGCGCCGCTTCTATCAGTTCACACACTCTGGAGAGGTTCTACTGCTGAGAAAGGTCCACACTGACCTTCCTCCAATTTATTTCATTAAACTGGAAACGTATCATCAAAATCTTCCCGGCAAAGATATCTCCGCCTGTCATAAAACCCTAATAGCGGCTTGCGCTGCTGATTGAACAACAATAATGGGTCGCCGGCTGATGGCTCTACACTAGTGTCGATGGTATACACACGAGCTCACACGCTAAACTTCGAAAATTTAATTAAAAACATAAAAATCTGGTGTGGCGCACTCACACAACTTTCCTTGCCGTTATGAGAATTGATCAACTTACGCTAGTGTTCCCGCGCATCTAAAGTTTACTTTTCTAAGATCTGAGCCAGCTGGTGACAGGACAATAACGCTGGAGACATACGAGGTCTGCTATCTCTTCATAATGAATCATTTAATAGAATCAACAGTTACCAACAGTTTGCAATTATTGGATAATCACATTTTCTGGAATTTCGAGCTTATTTTCAATTTTAGGGGAAAATGTTACTGAACATCAATTGTAGAGATTTACATGCTCAATCTTTTCCACTCGAATTTTTTTGTTTAAATTGTATCTGAAGCCTGATAATTGGGAATCTAAAATCAAACTTTGCATAGATGGTGCAGTGCTCCTGAAATTTTTACAGATATGAGACTTGTGGCAGTTGATAGAGCTTATTAATGACTTTTCTAGGTATAATTTTAATCAAAATCGTTGGAGCCGTTTCGAGAAAATCGCGAAAAACCCTGTTTCTGACAACATTTTCGCTATTTTAGCCGCCATCTTGAATTGCATTTGATCGAAATTGTTCGTGTCGGATCCTTATATTGTAAGGACCTTAAGTTCCAAATTTCAAGTCATTCCGTTAATTGGGAGATGAGATATCGTGTACACAGACGCACTACACTCATACACACACACGTGATATTTTATTGAAAGATGTATAATAAATTCTTAATGATTGATTAAATAAGTAAACTTCGAGGATGAACTCACCAAATTTGATTGATCATAATATATGAAAATCATAATATCCTATTATATTAAGCGAGAAATTTCTGTATAACTGTTTATATTTTTATATCTGGTTATTTTTATATGTTTATATCTGGTTATTCATGTTCAACGGATCTCGAAAACGGCTCTAACGATTTTCACGAAATTTGGAACATATTAGGATAGTAGGTTTATGATATAAAAATTCGATTGCACTAGGTTTCATCCCTGGGAAAACTCGCTGAACGACATTAAAAGGATAATTCATCCTTGGCTGAAACAGCTGGACTTTCGTCGTCTGTGGATGGTAAAAAGTGAGCGAGTGATTCTGTGCAAAATCAAAATATCGCATCCCCGGAATTCATAAGCTGACGTACAGCTAGCTGTAAATATAAACACGATTATTTGAGAGATTTGTGTTCTGTTTATCAATAAATAAAAATAACGAGCGAAGCTCGGTGCCCCGATATGACTGGGCGAAAGCAACAGGCCTATAGTGAGGTTCACGTTATAATGACAGTATTTGATCAACTTTGGTTTTGTTATCCTTGTCTATCATTCGACAAAGCCGGTGGTACCATCCTTTTCTAGGCCCACAAGGATGACGGATGACAATTATGTTTTTGACAGTGTAGAAATATAATTAATTAATACAGAGAATCGGCATCGCTATTCTTCTATCTTTATCCACTGCCATTATAACATGGACCACACTATAGCCCTAAACTGCTCTACTCCCAAATTTCATAAATAGTAAAATGGCCAAAAGATAGATCTCATTTCCCTTCAAGAGTTTGAGTTCTATTTTGTGTCCAAGATAGAAAATTTCAATTTAGAAGATTCATGTTTAGAAACTGATATCTCACTTATTATAGATGTATTATGATGGTATAACTTATTTTCCTAGTGATTTTATGGACTAATACAAGATTATTTTACAAGACTAGTCTCGAATTCCATGCTCATGTGGTGGAACAAATAATTCTTTACAGATTGATCTATTTCGTCTTATCGACCTTTGAGAATATTATAATTATCCAAAAGTAGTAGAGTATAGGGGAAAATAGAGGAAAAAGGGTACTAGCCCATCAAATTGGGAAACTATCAAGTATTCCTAAGAATAAATCACTCAATGTCCCCACAGTTCTCAAGTCCAAAGTTCCACAATGAGGATGATGATTTATATATTGATGCATCCCAAATTAATGTGTCAAGGCTACACATACTATTTTTTAGAATTATTACATCTCATTGATTGACATTAATTACACATTGACTACATTCTATTGATTGACATGTTGACATGTTGACAATCTCATGAACCTAGAATACATACACCCTCACAGAATTTGAAGTACACTGCTGTGCCTCATTATTTTATATTTAATTAAAAAAAAGAGTATAACTTTCAGATGATTGTTTGGAAAGTTGTTAATGAGTAAGGTGACCAGATTTTGAGGTACTGATATCGGGACTGGCACACAACCGTGGGGGGGGGGTTTGTTTGTTGTGCAGGTTGTTTTGCTCATTTATACAGAATGTTTCTGAAACAGAACTACAAAGCTTGAGGTGATACATCGATGAGGTAGCCACAAAATATTATAATGATAAAAATTTGAAGAATAAATTTAAATCTAACTCCATTATTATTTATTTATTTATTTATTATCTCAGTAATAAAGCATTTCAGGACCCATATTTAGGCTACTAGAGCTTTTTTTTTTATTTCGATGCAAAGAAACAACTCACCAAAGTTGTCGGTTTGTTTCAGAAACACTCTGTATAGTTTTTACCAAACAGTACAAAAAAATGGATAGCCACATATAGTTCACTTGAAATTAAATTTATAAGTGTACTCATGTGTCAATACTTTCTTGATTAATGAATCTTCTTTAAAATGTCAGGTTTTGAGAGAGAATTAGAAATTAGTAGTCTAAAGAGAAAAATTGGAATATAATCAGAGATTACAATATATTATTTAAAATATAAAACTTGCAAGAGCAAAAGTAACTCTAAAATGCTAAAACGGGACAAAAAATCGTCCCGAGAGGTTTGGTGGGGACAACGGGACAAGTCTCCAGAAAACGGGACTGTCCCGTTTAAAACGGGACGTCTGGACAAGTCATACTAACCCGTTGATGAATATTTTTGCAGGGATACTTTCATGTTTTTGACTTACGATATACGACTCACAGTCTTATTCCATTATTTGTGATGACCTAACAAATCAACAGTCTTAATTTTGTAAGGAAAATATAGTTGCTATACACTTATTGATTTGTGGATTTGCTATTTGTATTTAGTTACATGTAAAATTGATGTGTTGAGAACGTTTACTGAACACAAAGAAAGTATCTAACAAATCAACAGTCTTAAATTTTGTAAGGAAAATATAGTTGTTATACACTTATTGATTTGCGGATTTGCTGTTTGTATTTTACATGTAAAATTGATGTGTTGAGAACGTCTACAAAAAACAAAGGAAGGATCATTTCTACTCTGTGATTATATTCAATCATTGTACCAATGGAAGATGGTAGATGTGCTTGATTGTGTGAAACTGTGAATATCAAACTACGATAGTTAAGGCACCTTCTGTTGTGAACGAAGGTGAATTCATTTAAAAGACTAAATTACTCTAAACTAACCTTGCTCTGCCCACTTACGCGGTTAGAACGAGGGCTTTATAAGCAGGTGATTCGGTCGGTTTTTATCCACATAATTGGAAGCGCACGAGGACTATCAAGCTAATATCCAATCGGGAAGTTTTAATTTGTAGTTATAGCGTAAGCCATCAGTCAGCACGCTCCGCTAATGTGCTTATTAGCGGCCAAGAAACTAGTTCTAGTTAGAAACGAACGATCAACAGCTACTGTGTTGAATCGCTCGCGTTTGGCGGCTCAACCTTATATCTCACCAACAAATTAGATTATGAGGTGATTTATAAAACCTCTCGAATCAGAAACACCATCAACATGGTTTATTGCTTCTCTATCGAAAGGAATGAATCTGCTGTTGATGTTCTTCTCCCACATTAATACCTCCCTTAATATTTTAATTTTTCATAAATATCAATTCATCTTAATTCTTGATTAATAATTTTCCATTATTAATCAATGTATGTGATCCCTAATTACCGTTCTGAATCATGTCATGCTTCATTGATCATTTCCTAATAGCATCGAGGACGATTAAACTTAAGACGATTTTTTTCCTATAACATGTAAGACGATTAATTGTGAGACGTAGATTCCACTGTGTTCAATTAGGTACTCTTGATGTAGGCCTATGTGACGTTCCAATAATTTCCTATCACAATTCACAACTGATGAATTTGATCAGTCATTAGCGCATAGATAGTTCCATCAATTGTGGTTAAGTTCATGGTTGTAAATCTTCTATCACCGGTTAGTATTTTTTTATTCAATCAAATCAGTGAAGTTGATGAATGAACATCGAATTACTAGTGGATTGGAGGTTCCTTCAATCCACTCATCTTGAGAGATTTTTTTCAAATAAATTTAAAACTGGTTGAAACTTTACAGAGTGGAGTAATGCATGGTATGGAGAATTATTAGGATTGAGGGATAGCATTGAATATGGATTTCAACCATAGTAGCCTACTGTGTACTGTTTAACAGATTAGACCTGGTTTTATCCAACGATCTATATATACTAACTATATATTATAGATCGTTGGTTTTATCACCAACTCGCTGTTTATAATACTGCCTATAGTGAGGTCCACGTTATAATGGCAGCGTTTGATTAGCAATGGTATTGCTATAGTGTGGTCCACGTTATAATGGCAGTGATTAAAGAAAGAAGAATAGCGATGCCGATTCTCTGCATTAACTAATTATATTTCTACACTGTCAAAAACATAATTGTCATCGTTGTGGACCTAGAAAAGGATAGTACCACCGTCTTTGTCGAATGATAGACAAGGATAGCAAAACCAAAGTTGATCAAATACTGTCATTATAACGTGGACCTCACTATATCCATGTCTATCATCCAACTAAGCGGATAGCACTATCTCTTTCTCGCTTTTCTCTGTTGCCAGATTGGTTTTAACAATGTAGAATTAATAATTAATTACCAAATATTTCATCTTAATTATGAAAATTCATTATGAAATTATTGAAAATATATAATTTCTTGCTTGATAAAATATAATTGATTATTTTAAACGAGAATGAAAAGTTATTATTACATCAATAAACCTGTATCAGCTACCGTCTATAGAAGGCATTGACAAGACACAGGATCGGCAACGTTTTTCTCATATCTTTCTCCACTGCCATTATAACGTGGACTTCACTATAGCATGCACTTTCTGTAGTTCAATCAGATTCAGATTTAAAATCTCACTGGTTTTTTTTTGAAGATTAATGAGCTGAGTAAATCATAATACAGTTCACTTCCAGAAGTTACTATTTTGTTAATAGTCTCATAGACGTTATTTCAATAGATTGATATTGAAAGAATAAAAAAATATATAAATTTTGTAGGTGATATTCAGAACCATATTCGTTAAAGTATTCTATAAAATACCAAATAAAATAACCAAATCCACAACTACAAAACTTCATCTCATGTTGCTAATAGTCTAAGGCCAGAGTCATTAGATGATACTCTTAAAATGATTCTGTCAGAATGACAACTTGAAATAATATTCTGGTTTAAATTACCATGTTTATCTATAAAAGGAGCTGGCCTGAACAATTCATTTTTCTTATTGAAAAAGTTCATTTGAAATTATTGATCTTAGTAGCTCCATGCTAAAAAAACTTTGTAGGTGATATTCAAAACTATATTCAACTGAACTATCTTTCATAAATTTCTAATTTGCAATTGTTGAATTTTGAACTTACATTTTTAAGTTCTGGACTAGGCTCCCATACTGAACTTGTTTTCAGTATTAATTGTTGAACTAGTACAAACATAGAGAACAAATAGCATAACTTATACTATCTTTTCTCTATGGTACAAGAGAGATAAGATGATAACTGTGCAAAGAAAGGGTAAAAAGAAGGAACAATAATTTATCAATCATGAATTAACTATTTATTCAATATAATATACTACTAATTTGGATTCAAGATATTTACAAAATATTCTAAGAGTATGTACAATGATCACCACAGATAATAAATATAAGCTAATCTGAATATTTTTACAGTAAACATTATCATAATGCTAAAGCATAAATACATTCACACAACTATATATTGTTATAATATAATTTCATAAGTCTTTTTGTACCAATGGAAATAGAGTCGGAAATATTGAATAATATTATACTTTGGTTTTCTACCAGTTAGAGCGTTAAGGAAAAATGGAATAATTAAAATTATCCAGCTTATGATCAATTCATAAATTAAGCTATGGAATATAAGTTTATCCATATACATGCTATATAGTGATAAGTAAGAGCAGATTATTATCAATGAAAATACAATAATACATTCATCTTTAGAATTACAACTACAGTATTAAAAAATTGATCAATATCATTTTGGTTCAGAGATCAAGTGTTAAGTTATAAAATTACTGAGGTAGAGATTAATGGTAACATTCTATGTGATATCGTATGAAATTGTAAGATAGATGATATGAGAGAGGAATCAGAACAGTTAAAGATTCAGTTCAATAGATACAGATATGTAAAGAAATGAAACAGTCATTGATATTCGATTCATACATTATTACATACAACAATAATTTATTTATTAGTCTTATTTCTATTCAAGGGAAGAATGTTTACGACATGTGATAATTAAAATTTTCTTATAAAGCATCAAGGAATTCTTGATAAAAAATCACTGTCTGCCAAATATCTTTGGTTATTTTCTACTGTCCATTCAATCAATTGTCATCCTAACTGAGTTTAATTATCAGATGAATAAATTATTGGTATGATATAGAAATAAATTAAAATGATAACAAGAACTTTGGAATTATATGAATCTCAATTATGCATTCCATTCTTTGAACATCTACACATGATTATGAAATTCCATAAAATGACTATGGTAAGCTTATGACTATATACATTAGAAATAATCAAGCTTCAACTGGAACAAATCTTGTAAAAAAATGATTAATTTTAAAACTGTTAAGAGGAAATTGAGATTAAATTCCACTAGATCCACTCGTAAGAATGGCAAAGTTGAATTTTGAAGAATTGTATAAAACATCAATCTCTGAAAAAATACACTATTTTAAAATTTAGATTTAAAGTTAGATTTGAACAATTTCATGAGACATAATTCATCAGACTGGTTAATACGAAATTAAAAAACGACAATACTAATATATAAACATGCAGAAATTATTATTGAATTATCAAACAGTACTTCTTTCTAATTATAATTGTTTGATTGACAAGATATAAATTTGAATTGAAATTGGATTAATTGATTAAGTAGTGAATTTAGGAATGATAAAGGCAACAATAGCGTGAATATACATATTATGTGAATACGGTATGAATGAATGAAACACAAAATACAAAAAATGTGATAAGGAAAAAAGAGTGATAATGTGGGATGTAAGTGTTTGTTCATCTATGACATGTTGATATTATTTTGACATGTGGAATTCTTATTCCACAATTATTATAAAAAGTCTGCATGTAAAAATAAAGATAAGATATTCAAATAATATTACAAGTATTCATAAAGTTTCAACAAGCTTTGAATGAGTAAGTAATAGTAAAGTTATATCAAGTAAATTCACCACCCCAGTCTAGAAGAACTGGGATGAGTAGAACTACAAGTAGTGTTTTTGTATATAGTTTCAATTGAAGAATAATTGGTTGGGTAGAAGAACTACAAGTAATGTTTTCAATTGAAGAATAATCAGGTCATTATTTAACGAGTAATAAGTGGAACATTGTGAATGATAGTTATAACTTTGGCATTTGACGGCGACTTAGAAGATGGGGACTAGATGCTAGGAAGAACTTACAGTTGTTTTCCAGCAGTGGATTATTATCTTCTATGGAGGATATCGTTGATGGTGAACCCCATCCGGGGCGGAGACGAGGGTTTCTGGAGGTGGCTGTTACTGGAAAGATCTAGAACGGGGTTTTGGCTTGCTCGTGCCACGGTTTGGTAGGGTTTGGCGGGTTGGTGCGGTGCCTGGGCGTCATGACTGATGTAGTTGGTGGGTGGCATGATGGGATGGTAGGTGATCATGTGTGTCTTGAGGGCAGCTTGCTGGTGGAACTTGCGGGGACACGCGGGGCACTTGTGCTGCGCCTCCTCTTGGTGTAGAGATCTGTGGACAGCCAGCGTGCGAGACTGGCAGAAGCCCTTGCCGCATTCCTGGCATTTGAACGGCTTCTCTTTCGAGTGGATGTATCTGTTGAGAACAAAAACACAATTTATTAGTTACATGGTAAAGAAGAAGACGTATCACAGATCATTTCAACTCAATTGAGAAACAAAACTTTATAAGTGTAAATCGAAAATCACACTCTAGGGATAGTCTCACATTAGTTGAGAGCTACTTATTTGAATTCTTGTTTGTTCTTTAGCTTTCAAACAAATAAATGCAATCTTTCATTTATTCACATCGATATCGAACTCAGTGAGGTGAATCATAATAACAATAATTATTGAAAAATGTATAAAGTGAGCAGTTTTATACAGTAAATGTGTTCAATAAAGAATAATATTTTATACCTGTTTTTATTCTGTATGAACTAATGGGAATAAATTTCCACTTAATCATCTAATTTAACAAAACAGAACATAATAGATTCTTAGAATATTTCTCTTTTTCTTGGTTCGGTCAACATTCAAATCTTCAATCAAATAATCATAATTATATTTATGTCAATTTACAGTATATTGATAATTATGTCACAAATCACAATAATTGTCCAACATTGAGTTTTCAATTGTTCAACATTACTATGCTCTTTATGTTTTGTTTCTTTTTTGTGTATAATTTACTTGATTATTGATACGACAAGGATATTTCAATCAACCCTACTTCATTCAAAGCAAAATGTTGAGGAGTGATATAATTGGTGAGGAGAATAAAGTGATGAAATGAATGCTACTGTACCTGTGATCTCTGAGATGGTCCTGGCGACGGAAGGCCTTTCCACAGATGTCGCAACTGTAGGGTCGCTCGTCGGTGTGCGTGCGTTCGTGGATCAGCAGGTTGTACGACTTGGTGAACTGCCGGTTGCAGAACTTGCAGATGAACTGCTTCTTGGGGCGGGTGGAGGGGGCGCGCCCCACGGCGCCCGGGGCACGCCCTGGGCCGGGGAGACCTCGGCGAGCTGCACCGGGGAGGGTGGAGGCGGCAGGGAACGGCAATGAGAGGGGGACACCTCGTCGGGGGTCGTGGTACAGGGTGCGAAGCCAGGAGCTGAACAGGAAGGCGGGGTAGTTGACAGGGAGGTTTTGCGGCAACATCTGGGAGGGGTGTTGCTGTGGTTGGAGAGGATACTTCTGTGGAGGATACGGCATCGGTTGACAGGGTGAGAACGCCGACTCCTTCGAACCAGGACTGCAGCACCAGGACTGAGGAGAAAGCATAGGTTGTCGCTCTCCCGCAGGGAACAACCTCTCCTGTACAGGTGATACCCTCGCGGTCATCTCGTGGTCGCTGGGACAGTCCGAGTCCACAATCAATTCCTCGTCGTCATCCTCTTCGAGGTCACGATCCTCGTCGTTGTCGCTGATTGACGAGGAGAACTTGTCGGCGGGACTCTTGGCGTTCAGCAGGTCTGTGGGTGTGTGCGGAGGTGTGAGCAGTGGTGAAGCACTGTCATGGTCCTTGGGCGAGCCTGCCAAAACAAACAACTCGTTTTAATTGGATGTCTACAGTAATTGGGAACATGAAAATCCGTATTCAATGATAATAACAAATGAAAATTCAAATCAAACCCTATCATGAAAAATCACAGAGGAAATATAGCATAAGTAGTAGTAGTACATCTTTTGCTATAGCTTATTTTCTCCATGGTGATATTCATTGAAATTTGACAAAATGCAATCTCTCAATTTGAATATTCACGAATAATCCAACCCTGAAGACCTTCAGCAACTTAGTATTTCCCTACTTTATTTTGAAAAAAACTGTTCCAACTCTGGTTTGAAATAATTTATAGTCAGCAACGGCAAATACCAATTTAATGCTCGAAATTCTGGTATACGATCTTTCGTATATTATTTTGATCTGTAAATTCTAGCCAAGTATTGACCTACGATATTGTTTCTAATCATATTGGAATTGAGTGAGTCGTTTTCAATACACACCATCATTGTACAATAGGCCTACAGTATGCAATGAGTGTTTAAAGTACACCATCAGTGTGTATCTCACCCAATGATTGATTTAGATACAGCATAATATCATTTATTATCATCTACGATTGGATTAGATTTCATTAGATTTGTTGTTTGAATCCAAAGTAAACTGAGAATTAAGTCAACAATTATTCTTCTAAATATCCTAGTTATCAACTCGTTCAACTAGTATACATATATCAACTCTGGGAGTAAATAATTATCGAAGTAATAAAGCCACCAATCTTCATGGATCAATAAACAGTCGAGTAAATCGCAAACTTAATTGATAGTTTAGAGTGTTGTTTATTGAGATTGGAGCGTCTATTAATTTGGAAAAAGTGAAGGATTCAAAGATGAACTGTGATAACGATCCACATTGATTAAATAGATGGAAAAGTAATAAATAACTGGATATTGTTCAGATTCCAAACTATTTTTAGCATACGAAATAGAGGTTCTCCTTCGAATGAAAATTAATAGAGTCGTTGTGAATGAATGTCATTGAGCTTCATCAACTTCTGATCAACGATAAACCAAAATGGAAACAGGAAGAGCCTCTCAAGAATTCTTGTGAATATGTTTGCTGACTTGAAGTTATCACGTGTTATAATAATAATAATAGTCAATCAACTCCATAGGATAAACTACCGATATTGGATATCCGAAATTCAATGGAAATATCTGGATAAATCAACTGAGAATAAAATGAGATTAAATGAATAAATTGAGAATCCTATTCTCGATTGACTATTGAAAGTTGAAAAATCTTCAATAATAATTCTCCCAGTTGATTTTTCCGTCAATGTAAAAGACAGAATCTGCCAACCTCATCCAACTCTAATGTTATACAGTAGTAACGCACTAACACTTCAAGGAAAATAGCCTTATGATTTTATTAATGGAAGATATACGAATACATCAGTTTACAAAACACGCACCTTCCACTATAATGAAACAAATTGAACTTTTATTAACAGTAAAGCATTAACACCTCGAGAAAAATAGCCTAAATGTGTTCTATCATAGGAAGAAATATGAATACATCAGTTTACAAAATACGCACCTTCCACGCTTCCACTATATGAAACAAATTGGATTTTTATTTATAGTAAAGCACTATTACTTTAAAAAAAATAGCCTGACAATGTGCATCTATCATAGGAAGAAATATGAATTCAACAGTCTACAAAATATGCACCTTCCAATATAAAACCACAATAAATTGTTATCCTAGTTCACAAAGAACAAGTTATATTCTTGTACCACCCCAACAAGAATAAAGCTGAAGTAAAAATCAATAGTGCGCTACGCTTGTACGTTTGGCATGAATGGTTGAGTGTGTTGTTCATAATTTTCGAAATGTGAGGATTTTTCAAAGTCCAAATAATTCAAGGAGAAAACTAGAACTACAGAACTACACTCATCTACTCTACAAATTAACATGAAATAGTGGCAAAATAATACTGAACTGCAGCAGCTTCTACACGAATTCAAATGATGAGGTTACCTAACCACATTCTTGCAGAATTGTTAATCAATCACGTATAAGTCCAAATAAATTAAGGAGGAAACTAGAACTGCACTCATCCACTATACAAATTAACATGAAAAAATTGTGACAAAGTAATACTGAGCTGCAGAACTTCTATTTGAATTCAAATGATGAGGTTACCTAACCACATATTTGCAGATTTGTAACTCGATCACGTATTTTTGGAGTGTGAATATTTTATGAAATGAGAAAAGTTGTGAATGTTTTTAAGTTACCTGGAGGCAAAATGTTGAGCTGCGGAGACTGCAGCGACATCTCTTGTCCTTCCATGTAACCGGTAGCAGTGGCAGCTGAAGGCGAAGTGTGCAAGTGCGCGTTGGCGGCGTAGGTGCTCATCAATATTATCCTGATCCAGGCACAGAAAAACAAAAACGATCGTAGAACGGTGGAACTCTGGGTGCGGATGACTCCCGTACGCTGTCGTGAGCTGTTCTGAGTCCTGTAGCAGAAGTCGCACACGGGAGCTCGACTACTCGACGATAGTCTGCGCATGCGCCCAGTCAGCTGAAGGCGGAGCGAGCTCTCCTATTGGTCGCTGCAATTCGCTCCAGTTTACGCTTCATAAAAGCGTTTTCAGAAGGGGCTCAAGTGAGCACGAACACGACACAATGCGACCGGCTTGTTGTGACATTCACCAAAACTAAACACCCTTCCTTCACGCCTTGAACACGAATTCACTCTGTATATACACAGAAAAGAACAGGGCATGTTGAAAGGACAGAATTCTTGGAGCTGGCTCTCAAAAGTGTCACCAGAATGAAGAGCTGTGTATAAACGACAATTCACCACCAGCAACAAACAAAACTAAGAAGACACTAATCTTCCCTTCCCCTGCTGTGGTGCTTCAATTCAGATGAAAATCGATTAGTCTTGATGTGGTTTCAAATTTACCACAAATTGCTGTGAAGGAAAAAAACCAATACGAATGTGATGACTGTAAATTAGTGATTAATCTCTCAGCACTCGAATTTCAATAGCTGATCCTAGAATATAGGCTACATTAGTTACACCTCTTCGTATATAACTCTATATTTCAATACTTCTAACAAACTTCCCAATTGAATGATACGAATGAAATCAGGGAGTGATTTGACAGCAATAGAATATCAAAAACTGATCCTAGAGCAGTTTAGTTTAACTCCTTTCACATGATTCTATGATCTAATCAACCCTACAAATTCCCACATGAAATAATAAATGTATAGATTCTATCTCTTCGATGATCAAATACACATTGATTTTATCGATAAGTATACTCTTGTGAGATTTACTTTGATGAATCTCTACCAAATGCTTGTATTATGACATTGTGTGTTAGACTCAAGTTTGAAAGTATCGTGTAACTGACAAAGTTTCAATAGAGATTTCAGGATTCGAATGTTGTAACTTGTAGTCAAATTACATTAAACAGTATGTGCAGTATGTGTATTCAAGTAACAATATTCACCTCAACTAATCGACTTTAGTATCTCACAATCTAAAATTTATAAGACTTGATATTGTCAAAAATTCCTTCCTCTAGAAGCTTCTCCAAATTCCCTGAACACTGTATCTAAATTCTCCTTTTATGATATTCTTCTTGATTAGTATTATGATTTTGAATGAGATATTTCAATCTCAAAGTGAAATATAATTCGAATCTTTGAATCTCTGGATGAATAGGAATATATACACTACATTAGGAATATTCGTTACTACATTGAAGAAGATCGTCGCAAATTAATCATTCAATATAGGTGAAGGTCTAAATCATGATTGATAAAGCTATTGGTTGAGGAATAATTTTCATCAACATTGATTATTATCGATAAGAATGGATTGAAATCTCTTCACAGAATTGGAACAAATTCTTTTTTGTTTAGATTTACATTTAGGATTGGAACAAAAATATAGAATAGTTTTGGGTCAAGCTTGTTGTTCTCCACATATTATATTCATATGATTTGTATCCACAAATATTTCCTATAATTTTGAATAAAATTGTCTGAGGGCACTCATTTCTCCTTAATATACAAGGTAACAGATGGATTCCCGGGCTGACAAATAATTTTTGTATAATAGCACTCATCGAATTTTCATCTAGCTGTTTACCCTGTTGTCAATATTTGCAGTGGTGTCTTCGGGATGATTTACAGCATTTATTCATTTATTCGTGGACAGAATCACAAATCATATAAATATGATTAGGAAGGAACAACAGGCTTGGCCCAATTCTATTCCATTCCCAAATTTTGATAAATTAATAAAATGTCCAAAAATAGGTTATGTTTCTACTGTAAAACGTTCAAGTTCAATTTTCGTCAAAAAATACATATAAACTAAACATTTTCAATTCAGAGAAATTGAAACACCAAACTATATTTCAATATAACACTTAATTATCACTTCATATTGAATTAATCAAGTTATTTTATAAAATTTTGAACCCAAAAATACACACTATATTATTTCATAATATTATGTCAGAAAACTGGTTAGCACATTTAATTGGGATTTTCGTTGAATAATAATTATACAAGGTGCAAAAATATACAAGGTGCTCAGTTTACATAGAAGAAGGTCTAGAACAGTAGCTGAAATGAATTTTGAAGCAAACCTGAACGTTTAGAATCCATTGATAGGTACGAAAAATGGTTCTTTGTTGAGTGTGACTATATTTCCGTTAGTTTCGAGAATTCGAGCTCATAGCTCCATATTGTTAGCGTGGAATAGAAGCAGACACAGTAGCTATTCACCATTTGTCCTCCGATCAATAGAGCTTGCTGAGTGAATGTTTTCAGATTTGTAAAATATAGTCACTTAGTGCCGAAGTTATATATAGACTCTGTGACTACTATACTACTGTATCAATACTATTTATACTTTGATAGATACAATATAATTCTCAACTATGAATGATTGAGAAAGGAAGAACTGGCTTAAAGCCCAGAACTGTTCCATTCTCAAATTTGGATAGGAATTGTCCAAAAATAGATTATGTTTATCACTTCATAAGTTTATTATAACTTTACTACTACCATAGAGAAAAAATATAAAGATTCTTTTGTAATAGTGTGAATATTGAGTGGGTATTATTGTAGTTGTTTGTGTGTATCTTATATTATTTTTCAGGTTTTTGAACTGAAATGAACTTTGATTTTACTGTTTGTTGAACCCTGCGTTTTTAGTGTGAGAATTGACTCTGTCTTGTTTGAATTTGCTAACTTGTTGCTTAGTTGTCAAAATTAAAGCAATTTTCGTGCATTTTCCAAGTGCAGTTTCAATTTCATGTCAAAAAAGCCACTGTATTTGAGAATTGTACGAGCATTGACCTTTTTGCAGCTTTGGCTTTTCCACTGGAAGTTATGCTCAACGCTCGTGGAGGGGGAATAATTTTCAGTGAAAAGGCCACAGTTCGAATTGAGACGTAACTGGGAAAACATGTAACATGAATGGGCCCATTTCCCATTCAGAGGGACAAATTGTTAAGTTTTCAGTTATCAGTAATTTTCATCTAGTTGAATAGGAAACCAAATTTTATATAGTTAGTAGGAGTAGAATCGGAAAATTATTTGTGCGTGTGAGTTCAAGTATAGTGAGTTTTATTAAAGCGTATGTGAGTGTTTCTGAAGAGTCCAAGTTTGAATATTGTTAAAATGGTGAGTGCCGAACTTTTGTTGTTTTTCTTATTAAGCTCAAAGTTTAGTTTCATAGAATGACCGAGGCCCAAATTTAAATGCAGCAAGTTAGCAGGTTTCCAAAATGTATAGATTAAAAATTGAATATTCTTTCTGTTCTAAATCAATTACTGGATAACGTTGTTTGAGAATTTTACATGTTACATGACTTTTATTAATTCGTTTGATTTAGAATTCAATAAACCTGAGGTTAAATTTTTAAAGTATTTTCAATGAAGTTCCTGGCTCGTAGTTACTATAGTTGCTAGAATAGGTGACAATTAGTTAATGATGATAATCTGTGCATTTGAATGAACGAATCCACTAAAAGCTCCCAACCAATCAAGGATTCAAATACCGATAGATGAATTGATAGCAGTAAACTTTAGCAAATATTATAGAAAAGAAGAAACAACCCCCCTCCGTTTACATTGGTGGCCAGCGGTGGTATAGTCTGCAAGAATGACTATCGAATCACATGTATTCTTATATATTTTATGTTTTGGAAGATTAATCAAATAGGGTTAAAAATACCTCCATCGGTTACACTTACATTAATAAATTATTGTTTATGCCACTACAATTGAAAAATGCTAATTCTTCTCTGTTTACTGAGAATCCTAAGATTGGATTTATGAACGTTTTATGATACGTACAGTAGTTGACATTTGCGGAGCATACAAGAGGAACGTACTGTAATGTCCTTGAAGGAGCCGGTTAGGCATTCTGCTAATCATCTCATAATAATTCGCTCATAATAATAATGAGCTACTGTGTTAACTTACCTAACTACTTCGCTTCTAGGGATCGTTGTTTCCAGAAATTCCTCAATGGTATCAATTGACAATGTCATCATCATCATCATCGTCATCATGGCTTGGGCTTTTCAAGCCTGTTCCGGCGTCCATCTCTTCCTCGATCTACCAATACTTCTTCTGCCTATTGGCTTGTGGAGTAGGGCATTCAATGGGAAACGGACTTGTGGCATTCTAAGGACATGATCTGACCACTTATTTCTATATATTTTTATCAAACTAAACACTTGTTGGACATCACATTCTCTTCTTAATCAATCAATTGACTATGTGATTACAATATTTTCGAACTAAGAATTTAGGACTGAGAGCGTTATCTTGCTGATTTCGATTTACATCAGAGTGAGATTTTTATATCGATTAAAATATCTTAAAATCACTAAAAACAAGGTCATCGATTCTAGAAACATTATACAAGACATGGACCTCGTATAATCAAGACATGAACCTGATAGATCAAAATTTAAGGAATTGCTGAGAGCATATTTGATGGATTTAGCATGCTACAGTATAAAACGAGTAATTTTTTTACTGTAAAAAAATGAATTTTATACAGTCACTAATTTCTCTTTAGCTTTAAGTTAGTTTTTAGTTTTTGACTTTTCCATGTACATTTTCATGTATGTTTTGGAAAGAAATAATGATTGATTGATAATCAAATAACATTTATTCCAAAAAATCATGTTAATAGATTATAATATGTTGGTACTAGATTTAAAGAATTTTTATGAAAAAAGTGGAAGAATATTTGAATTTAATTGATGTATTTTTTATGATGAATTTACTTTCATCATAACTTCACACCAGACTTCGTCTGGTTTTAGATGCCGATGCGAAAGGTTGTGATTATCAGTACGCTCCGATAGTGAACGGTGGGCCCGCTCGGCTGCCTGTTATATTCTGTTTCTCGTAGTACAAGTTGACTTGAACTGTTTATTGAGTTTGCTATTTTACGGAATTATATTCAAAGTTATAATATAATGTCGTGCCTCAAATGTAACTCGGCTGCCACTCCTAACGCTGCTGATGTCATCAAGTGTACCAAGTGTGATAGCATTTTTCATGTTGAATGTACGCGTATCCGAACAAAAGGAAAGTTAGCAGGACTTGGCGCAAAAAAAGATACGTGGCATTGTGACGATTGCAATAATACAACTGTGACTGTATCTTCCGCTGACCAGGATTCAGTTCTCCAGGCCATTAACTCGCTTTCTACTCAAATGAACTCTAAACTCGACGCTAATTTCAATAAGATAACAAGCCTGGAAAGTGCCGTCATTAAGAACACTACTATTTTAAACGAATTGCAGAGTTCAGTGAATCTAGTCAAATTGGAAACTGAGAATCTAAGGGGTGAGTGCGAGGGTTTGAAGCAGTTGAATGATAAGCTTTCAAGAGAACTATACTATACAAAACAAGACCTCAGAGACTTACAACAATACTCCCGGATTAACAACATTGAAGTTGCTGGCATCCCCGTAACAAACAACGAAGATGTATACAGGATTATGGAGTGTGTTGCTAAAGCATTACAAGTGACATACTCCGGGACAGATATATCTATAGCACATCGAATTCCTGTGACAAAGAACGCTAAACACCCCTCCATAATAGCTTGTTTCTTATCGAGATCTACACGGGATTCGTGGTTGTCTGCTGGAAGAAAGCACCGATTAACGGCGAAGAAGGTGGACGCTGCCCTACCGGATGGAAATGTTTTCATCAACGAACACTTAACACCTCAGAACAAGTACATTCTATCGTAAGGAAAAAGATTGGTGAAAGATAAAAAATCGATAGTGCGTGGCTAAGGAACGGAAGAGTGTGGGTGAAGGTGCATACCAACGACAGTCCTATCAGAGTATGGGTTCCAGATGACATTCATGAGGCAGTAGCTAACAGTTCACGTGAAACTGTTGAAAAAGTGGCCGGTAATGTGGAAAAAATTTTTGTAAAATAAGTCATGGATAAGCCAGGTACAATTTTTCTAATTCATTTCCTTGGGTCATTTAGATGGTTTTAATTTCTGTTGATTATTTTTTGCGGTATTTATTGAATGAATTCAATATTAATTCTATACATTTTATAGGATTATCGTTAGAGTAATAATTAATCAATCTATTTGCTTGTTTTATTTCCATTATTCCAGCATAAAAAACAAAAATATAATTATCAGATTACTCAACATTCTTAACCAGTCATTACTTTAATTTAATTTATCTGCGTTATCCGCGTTGAAAACAATGGTTAGGTAGGTTCAATTTTTATTTTTTCATTATTATTTTTTATCTTGCTTTGAGTGAGGAGTAGGATAATATAGTGTGTCTCTTTTGGAGTGAATTATGTATTGTTCTCTAAATTATTTGAAAAATAATCTGGAAATATTTGAAAAATAATCTGGAAATATTTGAATTTAGTATAGGCCTTTTGGATCACAGGGTGATTTCATTAGAATTTAATTTACTGTAGAATCTTATTAGTATATTTACTGTAATTGTTACATGTAGCTCCGGGCTTGATTAGCTGACTTGACTTAAATATTTATTTTACTTCAACTGGTATTTTCTCTGTATAGTGATAACAGTCGAGTCTACTTTCTTTTCTAGCATTGTGCTGTTTTGTTAATTTATCTTGTTTTTGTTTTAGTTTTTATCTTGTTTTATTTCTACGCAGCTAAAAAAGAAAAGCTTAACTAATTTCCTGTAACTTGGGTAGTTATAGTGAGGTTAATATTTGTTTCGAATAATTGCATTATTAAAAAGTAATAGGATTCAATTCGAATAATTTTGTTATCAGAAAGTAATGTATTCAATTCGAATTAATAATTAAATTGAATAATTACATTGTTGGAAAATAATGATGCGATATTCAATTCGAATGATTGGCTAAAGTATTATGATTATTTGTAGTACGGTACCCTTTACAATTAATATTGATTGATGTCAATTAATATTGATATTAACGGATGTTGATTTAATCCTTATAATGCTGCTTGTAATTGCTAATAATATTGAATTATTCGAATAATTTTTCGAGAATTATCAAAAGTAATATGATATTCAAATAGTCTACTTTGAAATATTATCTATGATAACATAATTAGACTATATTGCTTTATTATCAGTTATGATACACCCTAGTGTTGGTCTAATAATTTATGGTTCTTATTTACACAAATACCAAAAAAACCATCTATTCTGCCTCCAATGTATATTATCATGTTCAAATTTTTTCCGTACATTATGTTACATGAAATTTGTATTTTTTGTGGCGGTTGAGCGGGCGGATGGTCCCGGAGATTTTTTATTATTTTTTGTTTTAGAATTTTTTTTACTGTCTATGGACAGACATGAAATAGAATTAGACAATTATAATACAATTTTTTGTAGAGAGTATGATACATTTAATTCATTCAATTTATTTTTAATAAAGAGAGAAGCTTGAAAATAATTCATTTAAATATAAGAAGCTACAATGAAAACATTGACAATTTATTGGTGGGACTCAACTCATTAGATTTTGAAATAGACATTATTGTGTTGACTGAGACTTGGCTCAATATAGATGATATCAAGCAACTTGACGGTTATGAAACTTATCAGACAGCAGATAAGCGTAACAGAAACGACGGAGTGCTTGTTTTTATCAAGAAATCGTTATCATCAGTTGGGAGAAGTTTGAATATCGGTGGGGTCAATGCTGTAGAAATTGACTTTCACTATGATAAAAAGAAATACTGTTTATTAGCAATTTATCGAACCCATGATTCTAATGTACAGGAATTCACTGATCATCTTAGAAATTATTGTATTGAAACCAATAAGGGCAAAACCAATATAATCGCAGGAGACATTAATATTAATATATTAAATAACGACTTACAAACAGACAGTTATTTAGATGCTTTGTACGAAAATGGGTTTATCAATTGTATTGATAAACCAACAAGAGAACAGAATAATAGCAGTACACTGATTGATCATGTATTTATAAAAAATATTGATGTGTCTTCAGTTCAGTCAGCAATTGCAAAAGTTTCTATAACAGACCATTACATAGTAGCCTTGCAAATAAATTCAAATTCTATGGATACAACCACAACTGAATCACCTAAATTTTACATTCATAGTGAAACTTTAGAATCTTTTCTCAGAGAGGAAACATGGGACTCTGTGATTGCCGAGCAAGATGTTAATACTTCAGCAGATAATTTTTTTTCTATTATAAAATTTAACATTGAAAGGTCAAAAAAGCCGGTCACACAAGTGAACTCACGTTTTAGAAAAATAAAGCCCTGGATAACGGATGGATTAGTTAGGTCAATTAGAGAGAGAGATAATTTACATAGGCTTACTAAGAGACAACCCTTTAATTTAGAATTAATTAATTACTTTAAAAACTATAGAAATAGATTAAATGACTTACTTAAAAAAACCAAAGCCCAGTATTATAGAGATCAAGTAAACGATAGTGGTAATGACCCAAAAAAGTTCTGGCGCGTAATAAATGAAATTTCAGGAAGAAATAATAAAAAAGAAGGATTTCCATTAGATCATTTCAAAAAAAATTATATTTTGATTCTCCACTTCATAAAGCGAGAGTAGTTGCAGATGAATTCAACGACTATTTTTCGCACGTAGGGGAGAATTTGGCAAAGGCCGTTCATTCCAATAGTGTTCCAGCTATTGATGATGATCTCTATAGACTCGACACGAACTTCATCTTGCATCCGGTAAATGATGATGATATTTGTAGATTTGCTTCCGAAATAAGAGGCATGTCCGCTCCCGGCTTCGACAATATATCTGCTCAATTTTTCAAACAACATATTAAAATCTTTATTAAACCCCTTAAACACATTTATAATTTGAGCATTACTCAGGGTATTTATCCAGATAGTTTTAAAATAGCCAGAGTTTTTCCACTTTTTAAAAATGGTGATAGATCCCATGAAAGTAACTACAGACCTATTTCTATTTTAAGCATTTTCTCTAAAGTTTTAGAAAGAATTATAAAATTTCAGTTGAGTAATTACATTGAGGCTAACAACATTCTTGCAGATGGACAATTTGGATTCAGGAAGGACAAAAACATATCTGATGCACTGTATAAATTAACTCAAGAAGTAGACCAATCAATAAATAAAAACCTTAATAATTTAATAATATTTCTGGACCTGGCCAAAGCCTTCGATACAGTCGATAGATCGAAGCTATTAAAAAAACTTGAAATGTTAGGTATTCGTCACAACTCTTACAATTGGTTCAGGAGTTATCTATCGGATAGAAAACAGGTCGTCCAACTGTTGGGTGTTGAGAGTAAAATTAACAACATTGAATACGGTGTGGTTCAGGGCAGCACCTTGGGGCCTCTCTTATTCCTGATTTATATAAACAACTTAGCTAAACTGCCACTTGACGGTAACCTGTTCCTATTTGCTGATGATACAGCTCTGCATGTAACCGGGGTGAATAAGGAAGAAATGTATCAAAAGGCTTCTCGTGATCTCCACCTTTTGAAGGCGTGGTTTGATGATAATATTTTGACGCTTAATATAAAAAAATCAAAATTCATGGAAATTTCTTTACGGAAAAATCATGAGCCTTCTGTTGACACGTTAATGTTACATTCTTGTGGGAATCCAGATAACAATCAGTGTCAGTGCGATTGTATTGAGAGAGTGAGTTCTTACAAGTATTTGGGAATTATGATTGATGAAAAACTTAACTGGTCAGTTCACATTGCCTATCTGAAAAATAAAATACGTAAATCCATTTACATTTTTCTCAACTTACGTCAGTTTTTATCTAAAGATGAACTTAGGAATGTATACTTTGCATATGTCCAATCGTTAATAGTTGCTGGGATTTTAGCTTATGGGGGTGCTTATAAAACAATTCTATCTCCGTTATTGATAACTCAAAAACTAATTATAAAAATTGCTTTAAAAAAACCCGTCCGTACCCCAACTGCACTAATATATGACGAGTTCAACGTTCTCGATATTCGCCAGTTGTATGTCAAGAGCCTACTGTTGTATATTCATAAATATAGAGCAGATATGTTCACGAGAGTTGCTCACAACTATAGTACTCGGTCGGCGGAGTCTTTGGGCATAGAAGTACCTAGACTTGTGGGGGCTCACTCCACTACAAACACTCATTACATTTCGCACATCATTTTCCGAAACATTCCGGCTTTCTTAAGAAGGGTAGAGGATTATTCCCTTTTTATTTATAAAAAACTTATTACTGGTTGGTTGAAGGAGATTGGCAGGGAGGGTATTGAAGAACTAATTCATTCTATTTATCAATAACTAATTAACTGATGCCCCACAGCTCCGTTTCATAAAAAAGAAAAATTTCTCATATAGTAATGATAATAATAAAAATAATAATAATAAAAAATAAAACAAAATATTAAATTGTTAATAACAATAAAAAATAAATAAAAATGAATAGCGAGCATCTGCGATCTGTAAGGAAGCTGTATTGCAAACGATGTTTATAGTAATACAGTATTACGGTAATTTTATGGTTTTTGCTGATGAATGCGAGAGTCAATCAGTCAGTCGTGATCAGTTTTTATAATTTATATAATAGATTTTACGCTTACCCTAGTATATGCTGTGTTGTTTATTGTAGTGCAACAATATATGGTTTCTTTGTTCCACTGATATGTGTTGTACTGTAGTTTTATATTGTTCTAGTTTCTAATACTTTTGTAATATTCTTCTCTCTTAAAGTATAGTATTCTCTCTTATAGTATATTCTCTAAAGTATATTCTCTCTTAAAGTATATTCTCTAGTATAAAGTATATTCTCTATAAGTATAAAATGCTTATTTTAAGTAACAATATAGGCTATTAGGCCTATATTTAAATAGTATTGGCTATTTTAACAGACTCCATGTACCACACACAGGCTCTGGCCTAAGTGGTTGTGATGCATAATATTTTTAGAATTTGTTCTGCCTAAAGTATACACTGTTTGTAAAATTATGTTATGTTATTGAGTTATAAGTTTTTTTCTTGTATTTTTGTTATATGCAAAATAAAAGCCAATTTGATTTGATTTGATTTGATTTACTTCGAGTAGGTCTGATACCTGAGTAGTTTCAGGTAGTAGAAACTTTTTTCTGACCTCTAGAGAAAGTTGTAAGCATTTGTCACTGGAATAATAATAATATTGGACCTTGTCCTATGTATTATAGGACAATTTGTCCTATAGTGTTTCATTTGGTATCTACTTCCTAGAAATTTGATGGAAGAACTAGAGATATAAAATCTCACAGCATACATTTGTCCTATATTAAGCTGTTAATAGATTAGTATGAAGGTACTAGACTCGAAGAATGTTTATAAAAAAGCGCAAGAATAAATTTGATAATCGAATTGGTTCATTTTCAATGATAAATTCACTTCCAGTCAAAGACCTTAAAGAGATATAGACCCACAATGCCTATGCCTTCCCAATGATAGCTGTTACTTGAAAAAGAAGGCCGCCATTGAGGTATTTTAGCACGAGATATTATATGTGTAATATTATAGATTACAAAGGCATTGGTATGTAATAATCTTATAGGACCTTAAAGAGATATAGACCCACAATGCCTATGCCTTCCTAATGATAGCTCTTACTTGAAATAGAAGGCCGCCATTGGGGTATTTTAGCACGAGATATTATATCTATATATGTGTAATATTATAGATTACAAAGGCATTGGTATGTAATAATCTTATAGGTTACCCCCTCAATGGCCGATTTCAATTCCAAGTACGACACTAGCGCTGCTGCATGTGAGTCTATGCATCTATGCTTCCGGTCGGTCTGATACCTGAGTAATATTCCAGGTAGTAGATAGGCTACTTTTTTCTGTCTATCTAGAGAAAGTTGTTCGCATTTGTCAAGACACTCCTTAAGGTGCGTACAGATATACGCGCCGCGAACATGAGCAATTCACTTTTAATCAGCTGACTATATCTGTATTTTTACAGAAACGGTAAGATACAGATATAAAAAGTTTGGCATCAGCTGATTAAAAGTGAATTGCTCATGTTTGCGGCGCGTATATCTGTACGCACCTTTATATTTGGGAGTTTTTTGTTCTTAATTCTGTCCAGTGCCCAACTACTACAAACAAACTTCTCCAAACTGAAAGAAGATTCTCTATCTATATCTATAATCTTAATGGACTGTTATATTCTGAAAATCGCTGTGCAAATTAGAGACTGTTTTGTATAAATGTTGGGCACTCGCGATATCACCCGCCAAGTAGGACCACTTGAAAACCATATGGCTTGCAATGATCAGTTAAAATTAGATCTGCAGAAACAGATTATTGCCAATTTCCTTTGTTGAGATAGTTTACAGATAAGAATTCGAGTAAGAATAACCAGTTGTAAATAGTTTTTTTTTTACTGTGATATAATGAGACCACATGCCACAAATATAAGTCTCATTTCTGAAAAAAAATAAATCATATGAATTATACTCACGATGCTACGAAGACTATCTGAAGATTCATTCGATTTCATGATTACTAGAATTGATAAAAATTGCTGTATATCACAGATATTACTATGAAGAAAGTCTTTGTTAGTTTCTTCTACAAAGAAATATTATCGCATACTTTCTATGTGAGATGCAGATATACGTTTTTTTTATCACACTCATGACATCAAAATGAAAAAATATTCTTAAAACAAATATAAATACTAAAAAATAAAACCGAATTTCACTGATATTTTATCTTAAAACTCAATATAAATATTTATAATTTTATAGGTTTTTTTATAGAACATATTATATGATTTTTGCTTTTTTTCTACTAAATTTATCGTGAGTATCGCCAAGGTTCATCACCAAAACACGAGGGTGTTAGCCTTACAGCTTCTATTAAAACTTGAAGAATTACATATGCAAAAGACAAATCCCTTTTATGGGACGATCGTCGTTGTGGAAGTGTCGTGAAGTTTGTACAGCTTTGAAATAGTGTTTGATTTTTGGTATCTACTGTACTTGATATTTTGATGTAAGAACTAAAAATATAATACCATAAAGCATACATTTATCATATATTGAGGTCCACGTTATAATGGCAGTGAAGAAAGATAGTTGAGCGGAGACCGTTCTCTGCCTTGCCACTGCCTCCTATAGCTGATACCGGTATAATATTAACAGGTCATTCTTGTTTAAAATAATTAACAAAAATTTATTCACCAGGAACTATATTTTTTAATGATTTGATAATACATTTCCATGACTGGGATGAACTATTTTTGTTATTTCTACATAGTTGAAAAACGATCTGGCAAAGTTGCAAATCTAGTAAGGCTGTGCAAAGGCTAAAAATAAACTTTCTACTAAGTTTTTCTATTTGTATATCATCAATCTATCAAAATGAAACTTTTTTCTCGGGAAAACATTTTTTTTCTGATCATTACTTTTTGAGATATGAGCGCCTAAAGTTTAAATTTTTGTGACAGAACATTTCAAATTCGGTAAGAGATAAATCCATGAGATTCAGAGGATATATTCTTCATGGTATTGGTGATCTAGTAGAACAAAAATTTTCTGAAAATATCAATTTTTAAGAAAAGTTATTCAATTTACTAAAAATATGGTTATTTTTAGTGAATTGAATAACTTTTTCAAAAATTGATATTTTTAGAAAAAAAATTTTCACTAGATCAACAATATCATGAAGAATCCATCCTCTAAGTCTCATGGATTCATCTCTTACCGAATATGAAATGTTCTGTCCCAAAGATTCAAACTTCAGGCGCTCATATCTCAAAAAGTAATGATCAGAAAAAAATGTTTTCCTGAGAAACTTTTTTCATTTTGATAGCTTGATTATATACAAATCGAAAAACTTAGAAAAATATCACGAGTAGAAAGTTTATTTTTAGCTTTTGCACAGCCGTAAAGGAGAGCTCCATCTGATTTGTCACATGATAGACAAGGATAGCAACACCAAAATTATTAAGTACTGCCATTATAACGAGGACCCCACTATGAGAAATTGATTAAAATAATACCAATCTGATACCATACACTTAACATAGATTGGGTTCTACTTTTACATCCTAGTTCCTCCATTTCATTTCTCTTGATTTTACAAGATATCTACCATATTCTACAAAATTTCTACTTGATTCTTGTAGGAGGATACGGATGTGGAACTTTATATTTTACACTTGTAGGTAGTATTGGAGAAAGAAGAGTTGATCTTTGAGCGACATTATAATGTAAAATGAGCGTTGAGAAGTATAATTTGAACAAGCGGTGGTTCTCTCAGAAGGTCTCCCCCCCACACTGTTTGACAGAGTAATGCTGTAACTCCAAGCGCAGGGTGCCATGGAGCTGGGGGTGCAGGGGGTTCATGAGGAGCTGTGGTGCAGGGGTAGGAGGGGGACCTGCATTTGAATAGCGATTATAGCCCCAAGCAAGTGACCTCTCCGACCCCCAAACAGTTTCTTCACAGCGATTTGCTTACTTTGCCGTAGTTAATGCCATTACTCCATCCATACTGGTCCATTTTGAAATACTGCATCTTTCTACAGCAGTCGAAATTACATTTGCATTGGTCGTGAGGCAATGCTATTTAGATCGGATCATGATTGGAAATGGAGTAGAGCACTTTCTTTTCTCTGAGCTCGGATGACTCAAACTTATAATAATGCGATTAGAGATGAGAATAATTGTCTATAATTGTTTTTTTTTTTCAGCTATGTTATAACTGACGTCATGTACAGTAGAATGTCATGCATATTATACGATAGTATATTATTTCACAGTGATAGTATGATATTGTCATGGAAGATCATGAATTGAATTGAGTTTAATTTGCTAAAATGATACATGATTATAATATCTTAAAAGGGCACAAAATGCATGCAGCAAAACATAACAACTGTGTGAAATAAAACTTAAGACACCATGACATTTGGAGTAATATAATAATTTTATACAATAATATTATAATATAAATAAATCCTATCATTCTTTTGAAAAATCATAAAGATTGGTATCTATAAATATTGTTATAAATAAAGTGGTTTAGAATATATAGTTTGGCCCAACATCTGAGTACAATTTATTTCACTGCTTAGCAAAATTTCTGTACCATAATAGAATCATGTCACCTATTATGACAATGATAGTACAATGCAGATTAACAGATGAGTTCTTCCTTGTCATATCAACAGAAATTATTTTTTAAATGCAACATTTCACGGAATTACAACTAGAATACAGAGTTTGAAACGTGGTTGACTAGCCGTAATAAAGAAGTGATCCGTTATCTAGTGAATAGAGTCCTAGTGTATTTATTAGGAGAGGTGTTACCTTCTCGAAAGGGACACCTCACCAGCAAAAGCAATACTTATTCTATTATTTATTATTCATTTATTACATTCCACAATCACAATATCAAATTAGTGATTGGGAGAGAATCAACAGGCTAAACCCAAAACGAATACGAATTTACTTTTCACCGTAATAAAATGGAGGTAGCATGATTTCAAAAATACAGTATTTAATAACATTGCATCTGGAATATAGAGTGAAAATAGTGGTTAGGTAACCACAATGAAGAATTGTAAATAGAGGTAGGATGCGGGGAAACACCCTTTCCAATTATTTTTCCTACTAGATTATAGTAGGCCTATATGAATAGTCGTAAACAATATTTTTTTAAAAATTCAAATTTATTTCCTCGAAAAACATACACAATTTTAATAATATAATATGATAATATCTAAAATAATATTAAAATATATAAAAATACACCCAAAACTGCAATATATTTTTTATGTCCATCTATGTTTGAAGAATAGCCTACAAGATTACTACTTGAATTGCGAATCTAAGCACTGTATATTTGAGCTCTCATTCATATCTAATTCCTGATACTGTATTTGTATCCGGTATGCAGTGATGGGATACGAATTCTTCCCCAAAACATTACTACAAGAATAATCATCAATGAATATTGTATCCAGTTAATCATTTCTATTAACGTTATATCCATAACCGAAAGAGTCTACTCTTAGACTGAGAACAATATACCAACATAGATAAGCTATAGTATTTTATCTATGATAATACAGAATGTAGCTCAAAAGTTGTTCAGTTTATTTGAGTCTCAGTTACAGATTTCATATTCGGCAATAACATTCTTATCTCCGCTTGTCGCAGCAGTGAGCAATGTCGGCATTCTCTTTAAAATTGGGTAGGCAGCTTCATTTACAACATTGCTCTATATTTATCTACATTTTACAATTCTCTTCAACTGCACATGTGTGCTCTGTATTTATAAACTGGTGTATGTTGTATGCCGCACTTACTTTCTGTGGTGGCCGGGCGGGATTATCTGTTTTCAAGAGGATGATATTCTCTGATTCTGAGTAAGCTACCAAAGCGTTGTTTAAATCCTTTCTCGGGTCGGTTACTACTTGTTGATAAGGAGCACTTAAACCATAGCTGAGGCTGTCAATAAAACACTCGGCTATATTCGAGCAGCACAGCTTTTTCTGAAGACTGAATAAACCAGTTCCTCACTCAATAGTATTTCGAATGATGATAAGTGCTTGATTCTTGTGCGTGGGCAGACAAAATATTGGCAGAAGACTTGATCTAATCACATTGGACAATCATAAAATCACAGACCACACAGTTTGCGGATTCAGTAATTTTGAATTCTGATTTTGCAGGCAAATTTTTCTGCCATTATAGAGGAAGATCTTGATTATAACAATTGTATTAAAGCATACAATTACTGGATTTGGAAATGCTACAAAGAGTAACCATAAATGGCTGCAGAGTGAACAGAAATAGATGATGTTTCAATGATTGCAAAGAATAAGGTGAAACCTACAAAGGTGATTGAAGAAAGAGCTCGTGGGAGACCCCGGCTACAATATCTAAAGCACAAAGGAGAAGTTAGCAAAGATCTAGGGATCCAGAGCTACATCCAACTGAAAAGTACAGCTCTGGACAGAGAACGATGAAAAGCTGTTTACCAATCGAATGATTAAAGCGTAAGAAGAAGGTGAAACTATCGAATATTCATTCCAAAACAAGCTATTTCACAATATTGTTTTTGAAACCAACAACTAACTAAAAATATGTATTTTGTGAAACAAGAATAAACATGATTCACTGAAACTACAGATGTTATTTTGTATAAATACTCAGAAACACTGTGAATATTCAAAAGTACTCTCAGGGCCGGTTTCAGAGCTCGGGATTTAGCTAAGTCCTAGACTTTAAACAGCTGGAGTCAAAAAATTGGCTTTCCAAAACGGGGCGTAGTCGCAGCTTTTGTAACAGTAGTCGTAGTTTTTATTTTCTCATTTCTATAAGAGGAAACGTTTTTCCTTGACGAAATTAGACTTTCCTAAATAATTCAAAATAGCTGGAACTTTACACTATTTCCTCTTTATTTTATTTCAAAATTTCTCGAGTATTTCAAAATTTAATTCAAACGTGACTATGACAATGAATGCGACTACGTTTTGGAAAACCAATTTTCTGACTCCAGCTGTTTAAAGTCTAGGACTTGGCTAAATCCCGAGGGGGCGTGACAGTCGAGACCGACGACATTCGAGGCCTACGACCGTAGAGGACTGTTTACAGTCCTCTATGGTTGTAGGCCTCGACTGTCGGGAGTGTACGAAAATTAGAGTGGCCTCAACTGTCGCCTAACGCAGGCGACATTTGAGGCCACTTTTTCAGGAGTCCTCTACCGTCGCTGGCCTCGAATGTCGCCGGTCTCTACCGTCGCTGGTCTCGACTGTCGCAGGACTCTTCTGTCGTTTGCCTGGTTTGACATCGACCCAATCCCGAGCTCGGAAACCGGCCCTAAAACTGCTCTGGGAATATTTTGACCATTGTAAGATTTTATTTAGGAAAAAATCAACTAGATATTGATATTTTCAACACTATTTATACATTCAACACAAACTCTCATAAATAATTTATAGTTTATATAGTACATCCCCATCTTGCACCGGCAATCATTTTTCCGATAAATGAATCAATTCAGATATTCAGCTCCTCTCTGTGAGTGAAGATGAGACTTGGGGTACTACTCTTTTTATTTCTAGCTACTTTAGACTAGGTAATTGTACAGTAACTATATAAACCATGGTTTCATGGTTACTGAAGGTGAATAGTATAGTTTATGTAACTGTGGAGCTGCAAACCATCAGTTTAAGAGTTGAAAATAATTTTTCATAATAGTTATCATTAGCCTACATCCATCCAGTTACAGACTAGGAATAGAAGCATATTAATATCATGTCTGGATATCATAATATTATTATTTAACCTATAACTATCGAGATCATGTTTTCTAGTGGTCAAGAAACTAACTGTTCTACATCGACCTTGATAATGGGAAAACGATCTTTTAACGGAATCAGATATCATTAGTAGAAAATCGATACAATTTTCTAGTTGTATAATTGGAATAGATTGATATAAATATACCCACTGTTCGTACGAAACGGTTTCTCCGAGTTTACAGTAATTTCGAAATAATATGTTGCACCTTTTTCGGTTGTTGTTAAATTGTGGGAAGTACAATAAACAGAGACAGACGATCGGGGGTAGCAGCTAGACGGAGCCAGAATTGCTGTTGTTTCTACCTCAATCGGCTGTACTCTGGTTCCAGGCCCTTTCGGTAGTACAGCGATGTTCACTGCAAACTGTCTGTGATTCTCATGAGCTGCATCATTGCTACCCATTCAACCTTTACTGTCTGTTTGAGGTGACTCTCACTAGTGACAAGGCCTATCTCTGGCCGAAGGGTCGGCTTTGCTGGCGCTATCGCTATGTTATTATAACCCCTATACCGCTTATTAGCTTCTTTTCGCAAGCAGCAATTAACTGGAGTCCGTTTCTGTTATAGTTGGCAATCATTTTGCGATATTCTAGCGAAAAAGTACGATTTTCAAGCGAAAATAATTTTCTGGAGACGCGTTATAGGGTCGCTGCATCCCTCCGTCGCCGGGTTGCATCTCTCTCACACACATTCTCTATGTATCTCTCTTTATCACTCTCTCTCCCTCTCCCTCTTTTCCTCCCTCAGTCTCCCTCTGTCTGTCTGTGTGTCTCTCTTGGTTGTGTGTTAATGTGATAAATATTCTTTTTTAAGAAGCGTCAATTATTTGTTGAAACATCGCCGATTCATGCAATTGCATTACAATTAAATATTACAATATCGAAATTCGAATAACTCTCTCTCCCTTCTTTTTCTCTTTCTGTCTTTCTATGGTTGTGTGTTAATGTGAGAAATATTATTCATATCCTTTTTAAGAAGAGTCAATTATTTGTTGAAACATCGCCGACTCCTGCAGATGCATTACAATATTACAATATCGAAATATTCAAATAACATACAATCTTCATTCTGATCAGTAATCATTCTACATAATTATCTGGAAAAATACTTATTGAATGAATGAGCTATATCGTTATCATTTATAGTGAATTAGTGTATAAGGCAGCACAGATTTATTTATTTATTCATACATTCATAGATATAATATCAATCTTAACTCATTATGAATGATTGGGAAAGGAACTACAGGCTTTTGATAGCAAATTTTGATAGAAATAGTAAAAAATAGGCTTTGTTTATCAGTTCCTATTTTCTTTCCAATTTCCAGTCCAATATTGTAACTAGCATAATCAATGAAATTTAATCTGATCACTCTATCAATCACTTCCTTTTTCCCTTTCTACTCAAAGAAATAAAGATTGATTCTTCCTTTCTCACTCTCTCTAAATCATTGCAAGAAAAAAATCGCCGATACTTTTGAGCCAAGACTAAGGAAGCCTTCCCAGGCGTTCAACACAAATAATTGTGTGTTTTTCTCTCCAGTGAATCAATGGTGAGCAATCACAGCGAGCTCTAAGCTCCATGAAGCCGTTTCATTTTTTCGACGCCCTGCGTTTTACGATCGCATCCGAACTACCAAGTTTACCTTCCGTCTGATGTTCAGACCTTATTACTCTGCTCACCCATTTTCTCAACAATTGGAAAACTACGCCATGGGAACTTCAATCTCGCTGAGCTTTCAGGATGATTCTCAGTGCCCAGTACACATTCGCAAATTGAGTAATTTCGCCGTGGATAAACAGACTGCAGCTGGGTGAGTGACTTATTGTGGCTACTCGAAGACTTCAACTACAGACCTCATTTTGATCTGTTCTCTGTGTAATGAAGTAATCCAGCGAGCTCTCATTTCGAAATAAATATGTTTTGTTTTGAAGCTAGAAGGTCAATTCAAAATTCATGTTGCAGTGGATCTCTCCCACAATAAACCGACAACGAACTTTATTCCTTGCTACTCCTACAAGATGCTACTTCTGGCGAGTATATATATATTCGTATATAAGTATATATAATCGTATGGTCAGGGGGAAAAACATAGTAGGTACTTTCCTCAATAGAAAAAAGTCGTCAAGAAAAATTGAAATTATATGCTTGTCAGTTGAGTAGCTTTGTCAAAGAAAAGAAAAATAGAGTTACATGAAAACACTATAATATAAGCTTTCAGATTGGTACTTTTAGATTGGCGAACAAGTGATTTTCACTTATGTTTAATTTCCACCACTTGTGTCGTAGTCGTTTTCGTTTGTGTTAATAGAAGCATAGAGAAACAATATCGTAAGTAGATATCCCATGGTATAGGGAATTTATGTCGCATCTTTTACTGTTATCTCAAGCCGATTACTGTCGATTATTGTTGATTTTTACTGTTTTGTTGGGGTGAGAGTGTATGAACGGCACAATTTGAGAGACTACCAGCGTCACACAGCTGCATGGGAAAGAACTACGTGAACTATCGGCTTGGGATAACAGTAAAAGTTGAGACATAAACGCCCTATACCATGGGATATCTACTTATGCTATCGTTTCTCTATGATAGAAGTCAAGGTTGGGTTAAGGTACACACTGTTACAAACTTTGTGAGTATTGAATTTTGGGGAAAATGAATTTTAATTTAAATTGAATAATGGATTCTTCATTCCCTAAGTTATCGGCTCACCTTTAACCCACGACATGTGACTATCAACTGGATTCAGATTTCAGAAGAATTGGGAGAAAATTTATTATTGAGATACAATATTTCAATAATCAATGGCAAGGATCAATGATTGATGATAGCTTAACGTAAAGTGAAATGTTTATTCATTCATGTTTCAAAAGGTTAGGTTTCTCTTTGAGTAGGCCTACAAAGAAATCGAAACGCATTTTTACAGAATAGTTTGGAGAGCATGCTCATTTGAATTAGCCCGCTCCAATCAGTTGTTTTGATACTACTACTTTTCCCGAGAAATTAGAGGTATAAAATGAGATAGACACGAGTCACCCCATCAATTTCAATAATCAATTGTTCCCATTTCCATGAAACTTGAACTCAAGGTGGAAGTAAACTTTCTTCTTCCTGTTTAACATCATTGAAAGAGCTGGCCAACAATACAACAATAATATATTGTGAATCTCCCTCATGTTTACTGCGTTAACATGAAGTCATGGACTCAAATAAGACGAGAACTTAATAGACCCCGGAGTTTAGAAGATAAACCCGTGACTCAGAAAGTCGATTTAGAACCGAGCGCTTATTTTAGTCCTGGACTCTGTAAGACCAGAACTTATAAACTCCCGAGCTCGTAAACCGGCCCCATATGTTTTCAAATAATATTGATGAAGCATTGAACATTGGAACATTGATGAAGCATTGATTATCCATCTGGAATATGATTTTAGACAAAAGAAATAATTCTTGAAAGATTATGACGTCTCTACATATTTTTTTCTGAAGGTGACACAAATAATGGGAAAGTATACGAATAATATACTAGTTGAATGAAAAAGACTAAGAAATTGTCAAAAAACCACTGATTTATTGATAATTAGAAAGACCGGTTTCGGTTATTACACCATTGTCAATCTCTGATTAACAGATGTTTATCAGAGATTGACAATGGTGTAATAACCGAAACCGGTCTTTCTAATTATCAATAAATCAGTTGTTTTTTGACAATTTCTTAGTCTTTTTCATTCAATATGAATAATTACCACAATATCAACTTCTCAACTACACATAAAGTAATATACTAGTAATGAAGATGACAAATAATTAGAAGTCGAATACTCTACTTGAACTACATTCCAGTAACAATAATTTTCGTTCAATTGTGTTCTTTCAAACTCTGAGTATTAAATGTTTCCGTTAGTACGATGTCTGTTAATGGTGAGAAAAAATAAAAGACTTGGCTACCTTATGATTGCATTGGAAGGATGGTCGTTATGTGACTGTCTTCCAGTTATCCGGAATACAATCTCTTCCTCTGTTTTCACAGGGATTTTGCTGAGGATCCTGCTCGCATAATCCCACCACTTTCCCCGAGCAATTAGAAGTATAAAATGAGAAGACACAAATCACGTTGGGAACAGAAGGTAGGTGACCGTTTGATAGGGAGGTTTGATTGATTGATTGAGTACTTTATTTATGTATATTACAATATATACTGGCTTATACACTTATATACAATAGCTTAAAATACAGCAAAATTATAGATGAATTTACGTAATATAGACTAAGAAAATAATAATTGAACTGTATATGATATGAAAAAGCAATTTGTAAAGGTGCGTACAGACTTTCGCTCTGCTCCGCAACCGAATGTCACTCGAGCAGAGCGATTGATGATCGACCGGGGAGCAAGAGTGGAACGCGAGAAGAGCTAACATCTTCCGTAACGTTCATGATCGGTGCGACTGCAGAGCGGGGGCAGAGCGACTGCGGTGCGATGGAGGAACGAGGGCGGTACGAGGGCGAAGCGTGCTCGGTGCGGGTTGGAGGCGCGTATATGTGTACGCAGCTTTATATAATAACTACAGATAATTATTATATTGTTATGCATCTACATAAATTGGCGGAGCTTTGGAGATATCAATGTCCATTCTTTGGAAAGAATATTAAAAATATCCTCCCCACTAACTCTCTACCAAATAAGGAGGCAGATAGTGTTGAAGAGGCTAATGATCACGCTGAACTGTAATGCCGAAAAAAGGATAGGACATGAATGACCATTGCAATAGTCATTTGTTTCCATTTCCATGATATTCCATGACTTGAACTCCATCCATTTACTAATCCATTTCCATGACTTGAACTCATGGTGGAAGTAAACTTTCCTCTTCCTGTTTAACATCATTGAAAGAGCTGGTATAAACAGTACCTCACTCATTCTGTTATTCTTCACAGAAAGTGGTGCTCTCATGTGCCTATTTCATTTTAATTTGTCACGTTTTTTCAACGGAGAGACCACCTAGTCCTCATTTTGTGTCAACTCTTCCCCTAAGTACCCTACAGTACTTGAAGAGAGCTATAAGGTGTCATCTTAAGGGGTGAAACACCCCTCATCTCACATAATTTACAGAAAAATACGGCTCAATACTGTAAACACGATCATAAAAGTGTCTCGTGAGCAATTTATAGATTCTCCAGCAAGTCAACTCACCTGCCACGAGTAGAATCCACGTCTGACAGATTTATCTGGGTTTTCTCTGACACCCCTGATCGGAGCTTATCAAGAAGCGGCTGAACTCTTTGGAAACAGAATGTGATTTGTATGGTGTTGGGGTTTGAAGGTTTGGAGGTTTGACCCCAGTCACAGCTCATAGCTTCCAGATGTGTGTGGAGAGCAATCTGGTGACTTTTGCCCGCATTCCAACGTGTTTTAAACAGAGTCTACTCGTCTGGCAACGCCAAAACAAAATCAATGGGGTGTGGAAATTAGTCAATCCAATTTGCCACGCTGGTTGGCTAAGCTGAAAGACGCGAGTGTGTCATTTTAAATCAACAGCGTCACTTTCCAATCATCACAACAATTTGCTCGCTTCCTAATTAGATCGAAGAAAGGGATGAGCGATTGCCTACATTATAATTAGATGGAAAAAAGGGTGAGCGATCCTCAGATCTTATATTTCCCTGTGCAGAGCTAGTGACTCATTCAGAAACGAATGACTTGTTCATTGATACTTGGAAAATGTAATGAAAAGTAATAGCCTACATCAAGCATATAATTATTTTATTTCACTAATTTATTACAACAATAACCTCGCTTCATGACAATATGAATAACGTATGCTTGAATAGGTGATCTGAGAAAATTAGTAACAATAATCGACCCATACTTATCTCTATAACTGTGTGTCCCAGCAGAATTTAGTTTTCAATGAGCTTGGAAAATAACAAAAGATTGAAAGAACGTATCATGCTTTCAGCTTATTGGGAAGTTTCAGAATAAACTAAATTCGTCTATGTAAATCTATAAATCTAAAAATAAAAAAAGAACTAAGTACCCTTTTTTAAATTTGAAAAAGGGGTAAGCATACTTACATTTTTACTTTCCTTGCCCTATTACCATAGGTAAGGAAAGTATTGCTTTCCAAAAAAATTAATGTACCCCAATTTCTATATTTTTCTATTCGTTTCAAGGTCCCCTGAGTCCAAAAAAGTGGTTTCTGGGTATTGGTCCGTATGTGTGTGTGTGTGTGTGTGTTTGTATGAGTGTATGTGCGTCTGTGTACACGATATCTCATCTCCCAATTAACGGAATGACTTGAAATTTGGAACCTAAGGGCCTTCCACTATAAGGATCCGACACGAACAATTTCGATCAAATTCAATTCAAAATGGCGGCTAAAATAGCGAAAATGTTGTCAAAAACTGGGGTTTTCGCGATTTTCTCGAAAACGGCTCCAACGATTTTGATCAAATTTATACCTAGAAAAGTCATTGATAAGATCTATCAACTGCCGCTAGTCCCATATCTGAAAAAATTTCAGGAGCTCTGCCCCATCTATGCAAAGTTTGATTTTAGATTCCCAATTATCAGAGTTCAGATACAATTTAAACAAAAATTCCAAGTGCGGAAGATTGGGCCTGAAAATCTCTACAATTAATGTCCAGTAACATTTTCACCTAAAATTGGAAATAAACTCGAACTTCGAGAAAATAAGATTATTTAATTTGCAAACTGTTGGCAAGTGTTGATTCTATTAAATCATTCACTTTGAACAGATAGCAGACTTCATGTATCTGCAACGTTATTGTCCTGTCACGAGCTGGATTAGATCTTCGAATAGTAGACTGATTTAGATGCGCGGTAACATTAGCGTCAGTTGATCAATTTTCATAACGGCAAGGAAAGTTGTGTGAGTGCGCCTCACCAGATTTTTATTTTTATTCCTATTCAAGAGTAGCCCTGCCCTAACGAAAAATAACAATCTATACATCCATACAACATGTGAGATTATTCACTTTGATCTAGGAAATAATTCATCATCTTTAATAATAAATGTTATTATAGAGATCAAATATTTTGGTAGTCCATAATATGTCTGCATAGTATACAATGAATTTTCCAACAGTGCTGAGTTGAAAGAGGATAGAGCTCTCTGTTTTCTTCAATGACAATAAGGATAGCAAGCCACTGATAAATCAGATGCTGATTTTAGAACGTGATCTGAGAGAATTAGTAACAATAATAATAAATTATTGCTTGATCAATTAAGTTTAAACAATTATTGACTCTGTAGAACAAAAACATTTTATCCAAGAATATTTTCTAAAATATTATTAATCATTTTAACTTTAACATTAGAAGTTAAA